>NW_025782702.1:0-30553 GCF_021130785.1 Homalodisca vitripennis
TTGACACATCGGGATTTTGCTGTGCCCACTCATGGTAGGTTAAGCCTGTAAGGTTAATAATCCCAGCCAGAAAGTGATCCCTGCTGGGGTTATTTCACTCTTAGGATTTGGCTTGCCTTTACTAAATTGTAATATCTCAAATTGGTACTTATGCTCAATGTAATCCGCTTAAATATTTGAAGTACATGGAATCCGACAAAAATTATTCTTCTCAAAAACTGTATATTAAAAACAAAAACTGGTAGATGAGAAACAACTATTGGCCATATGGAAAGTAATGAAGGTAGGATTTTAAAACATTAATTCAGGTTTAGGTTACCATATAACCTTATTAGATATGAATACTAAGTGTACGAATTACGCAAAGCGTTCGTGTTACATAAAGTATCTTAAGTAAATGAAAGAGGCAAGCACAAATGCAGCGGCCCTGGACAGTTGCTTTACAAGCAATTAACGTTAGATATTCGCTAGGATTTATTACAAAAGCCTCATGGACTGCATTAAGCTGATTACTGCGTGTTTAAATTGCCCAGAGATTAAGGGAATAGAATATCCAGCTGGCCAGCTTTGTATAATGTGATTATCCTGGATGATTTATACTGTATTCAACGTTGTGGTACTATTGTTAACTGCTTTTTTTACTAAGTTGTATTTCTTACTTATTCATTCTCCTTAGTTGATTATTTTTTGTTTTTTAAACACTCCTTTTGCTATTCAATTATATAATTCAATACTAGTAAGTGTGTTTTATACAATATACGCTTTAATAACATTTTTTTTAAAACTTATAGTGCATTGGTAATACTGGGTTGTAAATTCCGTTGGAGGATAAATAAATAAGTAACAGTTTACATTAAAATATTAGTACATTATTTAAATTAATCTTTTATTAATACTGTTACAATAGCTTATATTAGTACTTTGTGGAGATTGCTATGTTATTAACATTAGTAAGAGAGTGGGAGAATTTTGTGTTTTAATTTATTTACATAATTTCAACTTGTTTAAACCTTTAAGCACCTTTAGTATTATAGAAGCAAAAGTAAGTATAAAAAATGCTATATACCTCTGGATCCGTGCGTATGTACATAAAATAAAAAACAAGTAGAGGTTGCTTTCGAAAATTTAGTATTATAAATTAAATTTTGATAAAGAAGATAGCAATAACATATTTGGTGGCTAAGAAGCCAACTACTATATGTATCAGCGTACAATATTAGTTTATTGAAATCGATATCTGTTTATCCTTAAATTAATTATTTCTTTAACTTGACACAACGAAAACCGAAACGCGTCAACGTCCGAAAAAAAAATTTTTTAAGATAAAAAGTAAGCATAACGTAATATAATATATTTGTATATATAGTAAATTAATAATATATAAATATATATATATATATATATATATTAGTATATTTTATTATAGTAAATAATAATAATCATATTAGGAATTAAGTAATACTCATGTATTATAAGATTTATCTATACTTCATTAATTTGTACAAATATTGTCCTTTTACGTAGGGCGGAATGGTTAATACAGATATTTTTATATTTGTCTGACGATAGTGTTTTTAATATATCAGGCTAATGACAATTATAATTTAAGGGGGTCGGCCCCAATTTGGGTTAAAAAATTCCATTTTTTTTTTATTTTTGTTTTTAATTCCAAATTTTGTTAGCTTTAAGAACATACTTCACTTTTTAATTTCTGTCAATTATTAAACGCGTTATGAATATTTTTCAAAATGCATGTCATCGTATTTTTTTCGTCCCAGGAGAGCATGAGGCGTTCCTTTATTTGTTATAGTACTGTTATGCTGATATTCTATGACCCTAAGGCCCATACTCACCTACCAGTGAGTCTGTTATGGATGAAATAAAACCCATTTTCAGAGATTTGTCTAATTGAAGAACTCCTTAGGAAATGCCTTCATGGTAGGACACAGAATTCTAGCGAATCGCTAAATAGTGTGATATGGTCGAGAGTACCAAAAACAACTTTTGTAATGAAAAGCACCTTAGAACTAGGTGTGCATGAGGCTGTGCAACTTTTAACAGGGCAACATAGTGAAGTGCCAAGTGTTGGAAAAGTTTGGTATTAATCCTGGCTCTAGATGTGTGCAAGAGATTAAACAGCAAGATCTACGCCGAATTCAAAAAGCTGAAAAAGCGCAACAAGAAATAGAGAAAAGGTGCAGAAAACAACTTTTCTGTGGCAAAGAAAAGGCTAGAGGATAGATATGAAGAGTTAGAGGACCCAGACAACCCCACTTATGGGGCAGGAATGCACTAGAGGTTGGCCTAATTTTAATTATCATATATTTTTTGCTTTAAACACGTTTTTTTCCGAAAATCAAGTTTTTTTAACACAAAGGTACATTTATCTAAAAAACTATTGAAGATATCTGAACAATTTTTTTTATATTTTGTTTATTAGGTCTTCCTTTACATTTTGTATGAAGCAAATTCCTTATTTTTTAAATCCTATATTTAAAAAAAAAATATTTTTATACAAAAAATTCCTGGAAAAAAAGTAGTTTTGGAAAAAAAAATTTTAATATCCAAAATATATATATTTTTTGAAGTTATCCATACAAACTATGCAAAAATGTCCAAAGTTTTCTAGTAACACAAAAATTATGTACCTATCTTTTATACTTTTTGAGAAAAATGTACCTTAAGTAGAGGAATTTAACATGGGCTAGATAGGCCTGGCCGACCCCCTTAAGGCAATAATTAAAGTTTGTATTTAATTTTGAAAACTTTTCTTCCCTTTCTCATTTCAACTCCTCTTAAACAGAATAGCCCATATTACGTACCTTTTTTATATAAAAGTTACATTGGATTTCAATAAAAACCAGACTGTATGCTTATAAAGCGCAAATTAAATCTCTGCTCATCTTTCCTCTTCAACGCTTAGTTGACTTGATTTTTATGGTTGGAGAAATCGACATCTATTAACGTATATTAATAAAGATGATAAAACTTTAAACTAATGTATGTTATTTAGGAAAAATATATTTATTCTTGCAATAAATAAGTTTTTGTATAAAATATTATCAATCGGCATGAAATTGTGTTATATCAAAATATGTACATTTGGCTATATAATTTTTTCATCTTTATAGCAACTATTGTTTTACCAAGAGCGAGTTTGAAAGAGTATATGAATTTCAGGAGGAAGAGATGACTCCTTCCTCATATACGTATATCGCGTGTCCTTGTCTCTTAAAAACTCAAAACGAAAAATACACAATTTCGAATAAGAACTTGTATAATATACGAAAATTAATAATATTTATTTATCGTGGAAGATGGAGGTAATATGGAATTGCATAATTTTCCATTTTCAGTTATTATTTGGAAAACATGTTGGAAAATTCTTCCTCATGCTGTCACATGGAGTGTCAGTGTGGAGTTAATATTCTGTTCATTATGACTGCTGAGGTAACCAATATAATTTATAACATATTCAATATCAGATTTAAAAGAATATGTGCATATACATTCAAGATGAAAACATATAATAATATCCTTATATAATTTTTTCTTCTAAAAACATTTAATAAAAACCGTACACATATAGGTAGACAGAACGTGAACATTTTAGTGGGTGTCAATAATACCCCCATATAGTTGCTTGGTTAAAATATATTGCAGGTTTAAAAAATGAATAATGCATTTGCATTTTCATGTACTGGTACTACATATAAATTAGGTATAAATAACGTAAATAATATAATTTATATTAATTAGATTTTGGAGTACACTCATATAGTTAGAAATTCGGATACCGTTCATATCACTACTGCTAACACTTGTTTCTTTGTGAGACTGGAAGTTATATCAATTATACAATTGAATTTGTTGAAGATAACAAAAAATCTGTGTGTTATTGAAAATTTTCTTTCTCACTCATATTCGATCCAAAGGATTACTATTGAAACGTACTTTTCAGGAGTTTTTATAATTTTTTAGGACATGTAAAACTCAATTTTAAAATTTACTACACAATTAGAAACCCTAATTGTTTTGAGAAATGTTAATTAAGTGAGCAAGAGTTAACATAAACTCTTTAGAGTAAGAGCTCTAGAAGGATAATCAGTCTAAAGCTGCTTAACAAACTACTTAATTTTCCCACAATTGCTTTCCGTTGCTAAGGATTTATTGTTTGTTACTCAATATTGCTTTCTGGATAATTAAAAACCTTCTGAAAGTTATCAGGAGAAAGACTACAGATTTTATACAGCATGTAGTTAAGCAAAATATAAAGTTTCCACATAACGTTTATATATCAGGAGAAAGACCTACAGATTTTATACAGCATGTAATTTTTAAGCAAAAAAAATATAAGTTCCAAATAACGTTTATATATCAGGAGAAAGACTACAGATTTTATACAGCATGTAATTAAGCAAAATATAAGTTCCACATAACGTTTACGTATCAGGAGAAAGACTACAGATTTTATACAGCATGTAATTAAGCAAAATATAAAGTTTCCACATGACGTTTATATGTTATTTGGAGCTAAGTGAGGATAATAAACACTCTGTCTCATTAGACTTGCGAAACTTATCAATTTGGATTGTGAGAGGATTAGTAGCATGGATTGACAATGCTTTAAACCCTAAGCAATGTGAAGAATTTTATAGTTAAGATTAGACAGAAACTCATAAATTTAATTTAAGGACCGGAGGAGACGTGGCCATAGGATGGCATACTAGTAACGATAATTAGGAGTATAAGCTTAATTAGAAACGCTAGGATATATAAGTCGTTTCATGATTTTATTTTAAATCTTGTTTAGGTTGGGGTATTTCAAAATAGATTAGCAAACTCTTTGTGTAATAGTCTAGAGAACTTTTATGAAATGAGATAAATTACTTAAAAGCTTAAATAGTCATTGCCGGTTTAGACTATAGTTAGACATTTCAAATAAATATTGGCTGTACGGACAGTATATATAATGTGTTGATCTAAAGTTTTTGTAAAAAAAAAAAAAAAAAATCATTCTAAAGATTTAACGAAAGGAATTTTCAATAAATTAGTATAAAAGTTACCAGAAAACAAATTGAGGTCTTTGGTATGAGGTACTGTTCTTGCAACAACTGTTAAATGTATAACCAATTCATGAATAAAGAAACTTTGTAAGTGAAAAAAAATTCTTTTTAGGGACTGGATCTGAATTTTACGTTAAACATGACCACAAACAATGTTCTCATAAGTCACCTTGTAGAACCATTCAACGTAGAATGTAATAAAATTGAATTACATATTTACATATAAACTATAAACTGATTAAATTGTTTGCAATTAGTAAAGCTTTTGATAAGCTTCCCGATACTCCGTGACTTCCGCAATACTTGTTGTTCTGGATACACTGAACTTTTTAAAAGCACAGGACTGACATTATTGTAGCCCATTAGAAAACTTTACAAAAATTCCTGCAAAACTCATAGTGATGCTTCCTTAGATATATATGTATGGCTAATATACATATTAGCCCAATATTTTGCATAAAAAATTGCATTTTTCCATATTTAGACTATTTCTGTTTAATGCTGAGTACGACGTTCTTCTCCAGAAAAATCATGACGGAATCGCGACGAAAATGTTAATCATAATGTTTTACGATACAGCACGGAATAAAATTAGGAACTAAATATATTTAGGTTGTCTCTTTCATACTCCTAAACTACAAAATCATCATTTTTTTACAGAGCGCACAGAAAAATTCGATTTTATGTTCGTAGAGAAGGTATGGCGATGTGAAGTATTGAAGTGGGAACATTATTTTCCTAGGACAGTTATTTATAAACAATGGACTGTAAGTGTTCACCAGGGGATTTTGAGTATTACGACTCTAAATGCATATTCCTACATTGTATATGGAGAAAAAAACAATTTTGGATGGTCCTCAAAACTTTTGGCTGATTCTTCTGTCCAAAAATAATTTTGTACTCGGCAAAACAACTTCTGTTATTAATACTTTGAAATATGTAACAAGTAGTTCTTTGTGGACAAAGGCATCCTATTGATCTATGTGTAAGGGCTAACCGAACATTATTATTTTATTATAAACTTCCCCACTGTTGAGTAATCCCGATTAAAGGGATTGAACTATAACCCATATCTTACCACCCATAAACTTTGCAATTTTAACCAAGCAAATCGATATCCTTACTTTAAAGTTAAACATAAAACTAATTTCTATAAGCTCATAGAAATATTTACATATGTTTTACAATATTTATGAGCATAGGACAGTTAGATAAATGTGTCGGTAACTATCTGCAGATAAAAAACATTTAGTAAACATTCAAGTTTTAGATAGCTCTAAACTATGTATTGCAAATTCAGAAAATAATCTCAAATTAGTGAGAAAATATATTTCATTTTACAAAATTATTTCATTGTCAAAAAACTGGCCCTATTTTGACAATTCGCTGTGTTGTCCTACACGAAACGCCAAGTGTTGAAAAGGTGCTGCTGCTTTAATTTAGAGTAACGCCATGAAACATAAACCCAATGACCTAGAAAACAGTTGTAACCCCTGCTTTTATCTTTATTGTCTCTTAGAGAACACTACGATTATTTTCAGTCCCAGATGTAAATTTAGAAATAAAGTAACAGCATAAATACAAAAGACAAATATTATACAGATAAGTGTAAGTAAGATTTTTATAACGATGTTCCTCTTGTCAATTTTAATTGTTAATTATTCCTATATTTATGTTTCAAACACGCAGTTAAGATATTTATCGTCAATGCTTAAATAATTGGGTCAAAATATTATTATTTAGTATTATCTTCGTTAGGATAAAACATAACTAAATAACCTCAACTTCACTGCGAAAAAAATCTTAAACGATAATTACAGATATATTTTGATTTTCAGGATTTGTTTAAAATATTTACTCATTTTGTTTGCGGAAAAAAATAAACTTTAAGTCAATCTTGGCATTAAGAACTTAATAAGTGTAAGTAATAAAAGATACAAGTATGATGTAAGGTGAAGGAAGCAGGATTTTCTGGAAATTTGCTATGGTTCAGTAATAGAATACAATCAGTGACACTACGCCCCTAGATCTATTTAGTAACTAGATACAACTAGATTTTAGTTTTGTAATAGTTTGGGTATTTACCTGAAGAAGAGGTCAGATTTGCATATCTCAAAACGTAGTGTTATTGGTTGACTGTATTTTATCACTGGACAATTACTCGTAAATGTCCGGAAAAAATGTGTATCCCTCACATTTCCTTCCATAGTGCTAACAAATTCCATACATGCAAGGGTTTGTTTGTGTTGGTTTTAATAATTAGTTTTTAGATTTTTAATCAGCTGTGCTATCCAAACGGATCATTGTAACCTTGGAAATTGGGCTCCAGTGCGGGACAGAGCAAATATAACACACCCTCACGGATTAATCTGTTCCTGCCTTTCTTCTGCGGCTTGCTGCCATATTAATTTTAGTATCCATAAACTAATGACAAATATAATCTTGGCTTCATAGGGGAAGTGTTCTTGGCCTTAGATTTGATTCTTGGGAGTTAGTAACTGGTTCATAAAGATGACTTAACTAACCCCGTCAATTTGTGGAATATATAAGGAGATGTTGTATTTAAAGTTCCAATTCCGTGATCCCCTACACAAATCAGTGCCACGTGATAATACGAAGAGAAAATAAAAATGTTCTATAACGATTACATAGAGGAAATGTTATTAGTTGTAAGATTTGTTACTGGTAGAGTGTTTTTGTTTTGTAAAGTTACAGAAAAAAATGTTTGTCCATGCACGTTTTCTTAGTTTTTTTTATATATAGACAAATTAAATGATCAAGGTAATTACAAACATGTACGTTCATTAGAATTATTAAAATGCCCTCTCCTGCCATTTTAACATCAAGAAGGGTTTGTCAAATAAATTACCCATGTACATATTTCCGACTCTGATGACTTGTTTCTTAAATTTAATACGGTAATATTGAAAACTACATGATTTGTTTAGTAACTAGCCCATAACCACAGAGAGACGATTGCTTAAGTGTGGAAAAGGAAAGGCAATAAATAACGACACTCACATACAACAGTAACAGAAGATATATAATCCCCAGAGGAGAATGATATGTAGCAGCAGCAGACATTGTGCGTGGTGTGACTGAGAGTTTATACTTTACTTTTTCGTTCTTCTTTATCTTTTCTTTCATTACATCTAAATTGAGTATTGTAAATACTTTATATATCCCATTACGTGTTTAGTTGTATTAATTACTTTATAAATTGCAATCTTATTTTTATAATATTAATCTACTGTAATAGTAAGTAATCGCAAAAATATATATTTATTACGAATATGTCAATAAATTTACGAAATTTTCAAAAAACTCAAAAATTCTTAACAAGATATTTATTAAACCTATACTTATTAAAGGAAAATCATGTATAAAAACACGTGTATTATAACAATAAGCGATGTATCTCAATGCAGTAATGCATAAAGACAAAAAGGATAGAATAAGCAAACACAGTGTGGTTAAAGTAGAATGTTTGCAGACCAACATTACGATATGTCTATTTTGTTGGTATAGCTATTTTAGCTTCTCACTCATGGCTAAATAATTTAGTTTGAAACTGCATATCTTTAACTACAACATAGCGCTTTGCGAGTATATTATATCCCCTGTATGGCAACAGTAATCAGTGTAAAGTAAATTAATAAGATATTCGTAATAAGTATGTCGTTAAAATTATTATAAATATAAGAATATTTTAATAAATATGTATTATATATTTCGGTTTAATACAAATATTTAAAACTTAAACATTAATTCAATATATCTTTGGAATTGTTAGTTTCGTTAATTTATTAAATTTATCCCTACTATTGAAATTTATATCATTAATACCTAAGCTTTACATAAGACAGGGGTCACTCCATGTGTGTATACAACTGTTTTATGCACAAGTCAAGTCTCAATCTCATTCAACCTGTTCTTTGAACTATCGGACAGACCACAAAATGGAATAGGAAATTGGAGTTTTACGTCCACCAGCAAATCAGATATTGTGTGAGACTATTAAATAGACAGTCTTCAATGTTCAAAACCGTCTAGTCCCATAGTGGGATATTGCTCCAACATAGAACTTATACTTGTTCAAATAGACACGAAAAAAATATCAAGGAAAATTCGCGTTAGTCTACAGATAAATCTTTCTGAAAAAAATTCGCTACATGATAATTATTTACATTATTTTTCATTACAATGAGCTTATTATAATTTTTTATATAATAGTACAACACACCAAATCACTAATAATAATTTAGTTTGTGTTGGGGTACTTTGGATACATGTGTTTATGTCACGCGTTACAAACTCATATGATTAAACTCAGTATACTTTAAAACTTTGTACATTCTGATTTATTCTTCTATTCTTCATATTTACTTATACAAAAAGGTAAAAATATATTCAAATTTCAGCCAAATCTCATGCGGAGTAAGCAATTTATTCGAATTCAAGGTGGCTATATAGAAATGCAGCTTCATACATTTTTGTAGCAATTATTGCATGTATGTATTATTATGTAATGTCTTTTACAAAAAGACTATTTGTATAAAATTATGGTTTAGATTGGTCTATGGTAAAGATAGAAGCTATGAAATATGGAAAATCAATATTAAAGTAACTACCTTATTTAAACAGAACCAATGATTTTATAATATGTGTTCTGGCTAATTAATGTTTAACATGGTTTTAAAGTAATATTTTTCTTGGTTTTTTTTCAAATACCTAACGTATTGATACTATCCTGAAAAAGTCTTGATATCAGAAATAAAACTTTACATTATGAATCAATATTGAAAATAATGAGTCCTTTTTGTTATTAATGTGTTACCAAATATAAATACATAGTAGGGACCTAATAAATACTATGCCTAAACTATCAGCTATTATTTAGAAAATTTTATGACACAAAATGTTGTTATTAACAAATTGTGTTAACCTTTATTAATAACATAAAGAAGAAAAAAATTGAAAGGGATTGGCTATATCAAAACAAATACTATGAAACTCAGGTCTGTAAAATAAACCTCTCACTCTTTGGGTTTCATACGCTTGTGTGTGTACACTTCGTAGCAAAAGCGAAATTAGGTAAGAGCAATGTAGTTTAGGAAGCACATATAACTGCCATAGTAAATTATAAAATTCACCTTTTTATGTCACTTATTTAGTAATGGATTTCAGTAAATTTCATTTTTTGTCGGCAAGGTTTGTAGAAAACTAACAAGATGATTTAGTACTGAAAATCTGTCCTCGTCCGTAGATATCAAATACAAACATTTTCGTTAAAGCCAGTAAAAACAAATATAGTACCAAATAATAATCTTACGAAAATTTAACTTCAGAAGAAAAAGGTAAGACAAAATATAAAATAAATAAAGCCAATGAACAAAGCAATTCCTTAAATACTAAATAATTAAACAACACAATACAGACTTTAATATCAAACAAATGTTACGGGGCCCACTTAATCAGCCAGAGATTCATTCATTCGTTGCCATGTAGGATTTTGTATTAAATCTTCCCTAAGTATGTTCATTACCAAAATATGTGATTACGTTAAATGTATTTTAATGAATGTTGTAATTAAATATCGGTCATATAAAGAAGGAGATGGATTCTAGTTTCTTGAAACATTTTGTTCCATTTTGTTCCAAATATCACTGAAAAGGTCGGAAGTGCTGAATCACTATATTCTTGAATAAATCAAATAATTCACACAATTATTCTACATTAGTAATATGTGTGATGAGCCTAATAAATAAGAAAACGTGAATGCAAGGATATATTGTTTAAATATTTAAAATTTATACTACATGGTATCTTAACATTAAATTAAATTGAATTAGCATTCATCAAAAGAAGTTTATTAAAGGATTTATTTATTTAATATCTCATAAGTACTGTTAATTTGTTATAATTTTTAAAATATTATATGAGGTGATCTTTTATTTCTTAGGAGTATTACAAGATAAAAACACACGCATGTCCCCCAAACCGGTAATAAGGTAGTACATACCTGATTGAAACATTCATAAAAAGGTTTTCCGCTTTGCATTTTAAAGGATATCAGTCATACTTTTTATATACGAGTATATATATATATATATATATATAGTATTATATATATATATTATATATATAATATATTATAAATATATATATATATATATATATATATATATATATATATATATATATATATATAATATATACAGCAAGATATATCGTAACCATGATATACTGTGTACTATTACGGAACAAGGAAACGACCCAAATAATATTAAATACCCTGAAGCAGTTGAGATATTGTCATCGTCTCCCAGTGTAGACATTGTTGTACTCTCAATATCAAAAACATGTATTTGTTCAATGACTTCTATACTTTTATATTGTGTATCCCTCATGCTAACTAATTAGTAAACCCATAATACATTTTATTAAAACCTTATAAAATTATGAATAACGTTTTAGTTTTGTATCGAATAAACAGTAATACTTTCACTTAGGACAATAAGCTGCGAAATAGCACATTTTCCTAAACGACACTCTAGATGGATAAGGTGTAGATTAGGGGCCGCCGCCGCTTATCCATGACGAAGGATGTTAGGCTTTAATCCCAGTTATGTCCTCCTTATAATAAGGAGAAGTCACTTCTGAACAAGCATCACCAGTCAAAGCAGGCTGTTTATGGCATATCCTTAAGTCTAGCAACAGCCTTTTACCCTTAATGATCCCCACCCTCTCTAACAGTTATTATCATGCAGTAAATAGACCTATCGACCTACCTTTAAAAGCCAACATCTCGAAATTTGCGGTTAGTGATATTACTGCTTCTTGAAATCTATACGATTGATTATATTTAGGACGCTTTTGTTTTAATTTTACTTAGTGTGGGTCAAACTGGAAGGTAAAAACCAGCACGAAGAGAACCCTCCTGGGGAAGTAGATACTTTACAATGTATTATTTATTTAGCTTTATTATATTTAATTAAGTATATAAAAACCAAACACGATATTATAGTTGTTTAATTCATTTTTTCAATTACGCTTAATAGTGTAACAATAGTATAAATAACAATTTTTTCTGCTAATACTTAATACCCTAATAAGTGTAGCAAAATATTTATACATATAATAAAGTGGCTAGTGAGTTATCAGCCATATTTTTATTGGGCTTCTGAAAGATAAGGTACTCTATGTGGAACACCTTTTTAGAGGAATGATGGAAATATTTCAACATGGATTTGATGAAATTGGTAAACATAGTCATCATACTTGGCTTCAGAGAACAATATGAATCTTGAATGATAAAATAAAATAAAATTTTGTAGTGTAAAGATCCCATTATAGTAATGGTGTTGTATGTCTCATTCTCTTCACAGCACAGCGCCTGTTTCACTAATCAAGACTATTTATGTTCCCCGTATCTTAGTTAAGGAACAAGTACAAATATATTGTCAAACCGAGGTTACCATAATAATTTTATAAAGAAAAAAGTTTAATGAGTATCATCATATACATTACAGAAATCATTAAGAGTTCATTTAAAATGTCTCGTGTAATACCATAATGTAGACAAAAAAAGCCGTTAACCAGTTTCTTAAGATTGTTAAGACTGGTTCACTGTTTTCTTTTGCCTTTATCCGAGAGACTCTTGCAAATGAGTAAGTGAGATTCCTTCGTTACAACGACATGTTATATAAATAGAAATCTGCCTGTGTTAAAATAAGTATAGACATTACTTAAAAACACAACCTTTTCTTAAGAATTTTTTGTTAATTTTAGATAAGTTTTATTTTATCTTAAAATTATTTATATTTCAGAGAATTGGGGGAAACTTTAAAGATTTACTCTCATTGTATCATCTCAAACATTTACAATAATAAGATTATAAAGTAAAGCAAATTCAGAGTTTTATAAATGAAATGCAATATATAATATATCTATTTTAATTAAGGCAATAGATTTAATGTCAAAACCTAAAATTCCAGAAACTGTAAATCACACAAAATACTTAAGTCCGTTGCATATTGTCTTGAATTCATGGTTCGTACTTTGTATGCTTTAGTAGGCTACAAGATGTATTAACATTCAAAGTATATTTCTGAATGTACGCATTTCCAAACTTATTACACTAGAAACGTCATTTATCGACACACACGTTATCCTTAACGTTTCCAAAAAAGATTTTTAGAAACTGATTCTCAATATACGTATCGTAAAAGTCTTATAGGAATGGTTTTTATCATATATTTTTAGTGATTGGTCGAAGAATATTTTGAGTAAGGACAAAAATTTTCGTAATATAACAAAAAAATGTTTCGTGCAAAATATATAATTGCACAGCTAGATGAAAATTTATTGTCTTCATAATTTAAAACAAATTTAGATATTTTATATTTTATAAGTTATTTTTAAGAATTAAAACTAAAGAACAAAGTAATATTTGAAATTTTTTAAATTAGATTTAATTTGACTTTAAGTATTTTATTTCGATAAAATGTTAAAATCTTTTTACTTTACAAATATATTTATAACAATTGCATGGGTTAATAATATGTGCTTAGTATAACTAATATACAGGGGTACAGGGGTTTAATATTTACTATATCACTCCTTTTAAGCAGTCCATTGCTATCCCTTAAGTGCCTAAAATTTGTAAAAAAGTTTAAATGACGATATTCTTATATTTATTATAAATACCATTCAGAATATAAATATTGAATTTCTTATTAAATAATCTTAATATAGACAAAAAGCTGTAAATACCTGTCTCTTAATAGTTTCCATAACAAATTATTTATGAGCAAATGTTTATTAATGGGTTTAAAATGCCACCAGATGGTTGATAAATTTAAATGTCACTGTGTAAGTGGTTTTTTTGTAACAGAACCTTGAGAAATGTATTTTTAGTAATATAACTATTAGTATCGTGTCTTAAATCAGTAGTAAGATCTTAGTAGTTAGTAATATGTAGAAGACTACGTTAAAATAGTAATGTGAAATACTAGAACCTGTACATGAATGTGCTTGACCAACACGATACCAGCCCAGTGCACAGTCACCCAGTACAGATGTGAGAGTTGTAGAAGCGGCGGAGTTTGTCCTTAAACACAGAGTAAGGTAAAGAATGAGTACGTATTTCTATTTGAGTAATACTTTAAAAATAAGGCCCGTAAGATGTGGAATTTTATAAGAAAAAATTATTGTAACATAAGATTAAATACTACACGAATTTAAGATTAAAACCCAGTATGATGTACGTTAACAATTATCTTATTTATAATAATTGGAATAATTGGACATATCTTTCCACCAAGCACACACTCAAGCACCTTAACTTTATCCGATGAACCCGTAAGGTTATTAAAAAATTTTAAATATAGAGAGAATTTTCACAAAAAATGCGTACTTTCTAAGAGTAGGAGAGTAGATCCTCGATTAATTTGAAGAGGGTGGCCGAAGTTACGTTTCTCCAGGGCAGGCAGTCAGTCCATGCCGACACCCGTAGACTATAGATCCTACTTTTCAACTTTGACCTGGTCTTATCTACATAGCATAAAAGTTTATACCTGTACTCATTCCAGTAATAATTTTACTATACATAAAAATGTAGAGCTATGGCTGTAAATATTAACAAAATGTTAAGCAAACTTAAACTTAAGCGATTAATTTTGAGAATCCTAGTTAATATAAATTACAAATTGTATTATATGACTATCTGAGTAGGGCATTACACTAATGAATCATATTCATTCACACAAAGTTTATATTATTTTTCCTCTTGTTCCATCGTCGGTATAATAATGTATATGCGGAAAGACTCTTACGTTAATTAAAATGTATATTTTAACGTTTTATCACTACTTAAAAGAGTTAAAAGAGCCTTTTACTTCACCTATAATTTGAAAATATTTATTTTTTTATCAAATATTATTTTAAATAGCCATTTTAGTCAATATATTTTATTTCCTTAAATAGAGGTGCTTGACATACAAACTAAAATTTAAACTAAACTTGTCTGTATTCAGAAATATATTTAACAAATTTACGATTTAAATACGAATGTATACGATCACCAAAACGTATATCAGGCAATATGCATATATGCCATATTTTTTTAACAGTAAGCTATTATGTCATTATTATTAATCAATGTTCTAAAAAACAGGAATTTAATAAAAAGAAGGTTCTTGGAGCATTTGCAAAGGCTATGATTTGATAAAATTAGCAAATTAGGCAGTACATTATTAGTATTTTCACTCATATATCTTGATCTAGAAACACCAATTGTGATACTGCAGTGGAATATTCCTTGTCAAACCCTCGTCAAAACAAACCGTAAGTCTGACAATAGGATCTGCGCCGGGACTGTGAAACCAGTGCTCGTGTCTTAAAAATTGTGTAAGAAATGGCAAAAAACGTAAAGACAACCTATGGTATATTTACCGAGCATTATGTATTTACAAACATTTTTAATAAAACGGATACTAAATTTGTTCAGTTCTATACCTGCTATTAACATTGCTTGGAATAGGTTGGCAGGGTATGGTGGTATTTTATAAATGCTTGTTCGAATCTTTTGGAACGGTTGTCAATGGAAGTTGGATTATGAAAGCCACATAATAGGATCAACACATAGTTTCTAAAACAGACTATACACACTTTAATCCATTTGTTTGGCAGGTAAAATAGTTTTTCAACGAAATAATTCGATCAAATATTCTGCTTCTAGGGTGAAGCTAGATAATTATCTAGTACGTGATCAGTATAGATTTAGTTTCTTTGCAGATAAGGTACAAATTTCTCACAGATTAGTATGCATAAATCCTTTTGTCCATAAAATGCTAATGTTCCAATATAATTAATACCAATGACCGGTTATAAGGGATATTCTATCAGCATTATCTCGGGGATCTAATGGCCGTAATCAGGTTAATGCAGCACAAGAGGGTCCGTAATAAATCCTGGGAGATATCTAACGTTAACTGCTTGTGAAATACCGTCGCGCTGCTACACTACCTTTGGTTCCTCATTACCTACTGTATTTTTGGCTAGGCGTTAGTGAATCTCCGCTTGGTAAAAATCCAAAACATGAATTAGTATTTATTTATATATGTCATTTACATACTGTTGAAATAATCAATACAGATAAAAGCAATTTAATTGTTAAAGCATACATCTGGGTATTTATTCTACACAATGTTGAATCCAATGACGGCTAGCTCACCAAATACCATATGAAACTTTGTACTATTCCGTATTTACAGAATATTACAAATTTTGTGTCTAGAAATCACAATGATTCGGTAAACTTACTTGTGATTTAAAATCATATTTCCAGTGGTTAAAGATGGGCAGTAATCGGTGCTACGTATACTTTTTTTTTGCTGTATATTGGGCTCTACTTCCACGTATATCCAATTAAAACTTTTTGTAAATCTAGGCATAAAATATGATGTATATATACTACTTAGAAAGTGATATAAACATTTTTGAATTACAGGTACACACCTTTTACACTAACAGCAGGATTTTTCATTACAAATTTCTATTTCATAATTTTTACGGTGTAATATTGAACATGTTATGAAAGTGTACACGGTGCTGATAGGCAATTTGTGTGTGTGTGTGTGTATATATATAATATATTGTTAAAATTAGTACTGTTATTAATTATCGTCATGTTTTTATAGCGTCATATATTGTTATTTGTGAATAAACCCCTATTTCTATTCTCATACTATTATTGTTACACAGTTTTAATACTGTAATCGGTGGGATTGTTATTTGGTTAGTACTATGTTGTTGGTCAAATCATATATTATAAATATCTAATATAGTTATTCTATAACATTACGCATGCGATAAACTTTTAAATTGGTTAAAACATTTGAAGGATGAATAATTTGAATTAACTAAAAATAGTGTAAATTCACAAGTATAGTTTACATTGGCTACAGTGGGGGTAAAAAATTTAGTTAAGGATAAAAAATATATACTTAGAAACATGTCTTTAAATTAATATTAAAATAAGTTATTAAAACTATACTTTTTAAAAAGGTATTTATGATCTAAAAAATAATAATTCGTCAACATCGCTGGATTTTAAAAGTTTGCTTTATTGGTTATTTAAAACGCCAAAAGATTTCACAGGACTCTGTCACATTAAATCATGAGTGCTTTTACTAAGTATTATAACGAATTAAATTTTTAAAAAATTGGCTGTGGAGTTGTAAGTAACAGTTAGTGAGAAATATAGTGATTATAATTGAATTGATTTAGCTTTACTTTTAACACAAAATCTGCTATTTAAGTAGTTGTTTCTGAGAACTTATGGTAATTCAATCAGTATGTCCTTTTATAAATTTACAAAATGTTTATATTTAATTGTAGTACATAAATTTTAAAAAATGTTACAATGCATAAACGTAGTAAATTGAAAACAGTGGGCTTACATTACCCGTAAATAAAACAACAGGATGAGGAACTGAAGAATACTAATACAACCATTTTCCTTCAAATAAAATGTTTATTAACTGATAAGAATGAATTTTGGTTATGAGAACCGTGAGATAATATTTTAGAGGCTCGATTAAGAAGGACCACTTCACACTAGGTAGTGAAGACGCGGAACACACTGATTTTAACAAGAGTTCACTAGGTTACACATAATGAGTTTATGAACAGTGAAATATTCAAATAAAGTGCAGAAAATAAACAGTTTACCTTTGTTTTCATGAGAGGTACCTAACCGTAGACTGCTGTTGTTGAGGGCCAGGTTGTGATCAGTAAGTGTGGAAATAGGCTGCTGTCTTGTCGGCAGGCGTGAAGACGGAAAGATGTCCTTCACGGATTCACTCACGCACAATACGACCGCAAACGAATAGTTCATAACACTGAGGCCAGTCCTGTAGAGCACGGTAGTCCGGGAGCAGAGACGTTCTGGTAGAGATTGCCAATCCAGAGCACTGACTTCAATGTTAATGTAAATGTACAACAAATAGAGATAAACTAACATTTTAAGTGAGAGAGTAACACATGGGGGAGAGAGTAAGTATGGTCAGGAGTGGCTAGAGAGTACACAAGTGCCCCAGGCGGGACCGAGAGTATAATGAGCAAGCGTGCCTACGCTTGCAAGGTGGGGAATTGATAAGTCAACCGTTTGTGATTGGTTGGTGAGTGTACAGTAAACAGCTGATTCGTGAAACAATGGTTCATTGGTCTGTCACTGTACGTGAATATTTTAATCCAGTAAGGAATGGTATTGTAGGCCGCAGAAAGAGATATAGAATTAATGCAGTATATACAGTTTAGTAAAATAAAGGCAAATATAGAATAAAAGTAGCCTTTTCATATTAGGCAATAAAAAAAAACAAGTTATTTTACGCAATAATACTTAACATATCGGCCGCCTTGAATCACCTTGGGATTCAATGAGAGAAAGAGCAATATAGGCGGTGGTAGGGAGACAGTTAATTAATGAGGTGAGGTAAGAGAAACACCTTCACTGCTGGACGAGTGAGAGTTCCACTTGAGGTCTTGAGATGTACCGCTCGAAGCTGTACCATCTTGTCTGGAGTGACATCAGTGACCCGTGCAAGGGCAAGAGAGAGCGGGAATATCCTGATGCACCAGGACGAAGTCTCCAGGTTGGAGGTTGCCGGGAACGAGTGCTCCACTTGAGGCGCTGCTGAAGAGTCTGGAGATATTTGATATGGACATGGTCAATGAGGAGGTCCACGGACAGGGTGCTTCTTGGGCAGGATGCACGGGTGAGACATGATCGGCGGGATGGTCAGCGTGGCGCAGTCTGGCGCCGACGCGGAGAAGTCCATCCGGACCCTGGAATGGGGCGAGGCGTTGAAGTCTGGTAGAACACGTCTTTCGGTCCCGCAGTAGAGCTAGATCTTCAGTGAAAGCTTTCACTTGCACGGTCTTGAAAATTCGCAGCTGGGCGGAGTCCCGTTCTGTCTTGGAGAGAGGTCCGAAGTGGTGGTTTGGTGAACGACAGTTGTGGATAAAACGCAAGACGTAGGCCATCACGTGCAACAATTTCCTACAGGAAGCGTACTGGATAAGGAGGTCCCACGTAGGGCGGTGCTGTGGCCAAGGCAATGACAGGAGTGCAATGCTTCAGTCTCCCCTATCTCCTCCAGAGAGACCGAGTCCAGGCTGGAATCAGTATGTGGCCAGGCCGAGCAGGGGAGACGTTATTTAAACTTTCCATAATTTTGCACATGCTCTATTATTAGTTTGAAGAAAAACCAAACCACTTGCCTTTTAGTGGCATAACCAGCTTCTGAATTGGTAATTTATTTATTTGAATCTACACTTTTGATAATATTCAATATAACTTTAATAGTTCGTACAGTTTTGTCATGTGTTTTTTGCAGTTCCTTAATGTTTGTATTTGATATAATAAGACTCTTATTTTCTAAAAATTATAACAGTATAAGATTTTCTAACATTTTATTTTAAGCACACAAGTAATATGTGTTGAAATGTAAGGAGTTTTGTATGCATAAAGATTTTTAAGTATATGAAAAAACTTAAGTTTCTTGAATTTCAATTTACTTTAGTTAATCTCTTATTCTATTCCCTTGAAAAAAAAAGTTTTACGTAAAATACAATAATTTGGTATAATGAACGGAAGGATAATAATTGGTTAAAGTTTTTTCCTTTCGCATGTAATAAATGTAAGTGTATCTATGTGTATATATACATGCATTTGCCATGAGTTACTATGCTTCTTTTATATGTTGTCACCAATAAATTAACCTAAAAATATACACTTTAATAATAACCTATTCGAATCTATAAATAGTTATTACATTTATTCGTCAATAGAACAAGGGAAAGTGTAATGCCACAACAGACTTTAGTGAGTTTGCAAGAAATATATATACAGCTTAATTTAATTTATTATATGTTACCACTCATATAATATACCCATACTCGTCTTTGTATAAATAAAAACCTTTTATGTATAATTCAGTCAGCAGGTAATAAGTCTTTGTGAAGATATCTTGCAGATAGTAGAAATTGTTGCTTCAAATAAAAATATTTGACTGAATAGCTACCACTTTAGAGCGAACTTTTTGGATGTGATTCACCATCTTCAAACAATGTTGATGTTCCAACTCTAGTCCACTCCGATGGATCCTCAGTCCTCCCTTAATCTTTCTGCTGGAATTGTTCAGGTGATTAACTAAGAACCTTTATTAGCGTAGGCATCCATGAAGATTTCGTGGTAAAAACTGGCATATAAGTGTACGATCTCAAGTGACGGTGAAACATAATGATATTAGGATAAGTTTTGTTCAGAAAAAGGCGGGTTCACCAGATTTTTGTAAGACCTAAGAACTGTTTTTGTCCAGCTTAGTTGGAGCTCTTTAGTTGTTTCATTAATTTATAGATTTTCTTATTCCGGGCAAAGTTTAGAGTCCCCTTTTCCTAAAAAAAACCGCTACATTAACACTGCAAAACTTACAGGCTGATAGGAAAATATATGTAATCCATTCACTTATCATAGTTAGACTGTGTACTGCAACTATAACACATGTTAAAATGTCTATTATTGATTGTGGTCCGACATTCTCGTTTCCAACATAGTTATTAATAAATACCAGTGTAAAATGTTTGCTACCGTTCAGTTAGAACACACGTCGGGTTTTAAGAGCACCATCATCTTGGTGTTACCTGAAGGGGGTTGAAGGTTTATACACAAATTCAAGTCGATAGATCATTTAAGTCTGGAAAATATGTGTGGCAGACGGAATGAAATTATATGTTTAGCACTGCCTCTAGTGAAATAATTTTCTATCGTTCAGATTCCAGTAAATAAAGTTTAATTTATTGGTAATAATATTAAATTCCATTATCATATTACACATTATTCAATATTTGTATAATTGAATATATAAGAACCTTTAGTCGGAATATATAAGGAGAATTGGAAATTGTGTTCATAAAGCAATTCTCGTAATATCCGTTTAAAGTAAGCGTGTTGAGCAATATTACTGTTTTTGCACTTCCCTCCCAGCGAGTAATAATACGCGAAGACTTGTTTATTACATTGGTAAACCGGAACTAGCGACCCTCTTCTGTTAGATTAAAAGTTCATAATCCTTTTATGAGGTACTTCAAGCAATAAATCGCGATTACAAAAAGTTGCTTAAGAACAAGGTACAAGATTATGGTGTTATTTATGGTAGTAGTAGGATCATATTATTTTCAACAAAACTAATGAGATATCATTAGAACACCGCGATCTAATATTTAATTACATTGAAACTTGAAATTTATTAAATGATTCAATATATAGTAGCAGCATAAATAATAAAATAACATAAAGAGAGAACAGATAAAATATAATATAATAATATATTCTGTATTTTAATACAGTTAAATTAACTTGTTACTGTATATTATATGGGCTACACTGCCACTTTTTGTAATACATATCTAATTGATATAGGGAATGCGGTTCATTTCACGAACAACTAAACATAGGATTGTGAAGGTTCTATGAAAAAATATTCAAATCTATAGACTATGAAAAAATATATTAAATCCATTATTAAAAGATATAACGGTAGACAATCAATTATTACATCATCCTATCAAACAAAAACTAGAAATATTGTCCTTACTCATTGATAAGTCATTCAATGGCAGTCATCCTAATTTCCATTAGTGGGACCTTGGCTAAATCGGAAAATTTAATACTTCTATTTAATAGAAAGGTTTTAATCGAATACTGTATTGATGGAAATTTATATTTAGTATTAAAATTATACACTTAAAGTTACTTACTGTACCGTACTGACGATAACACATGGGGGTGGTTGGTGGTGAACTTCTGATGGTCGTAGTATTAACATACTAGAAATACCAAAGTTTACTTATATAAGTTCAGTTTAATTACGAAAACTTAAAAGCACCACTTTTAGATTGGTAAAGGAAAAGTTATGTACATGCCACGTTGTTGCCAATTAGAATATGAAGTAAACTAAAAGTATAATCTTCTAGGTGGGCCTAAAATATCAATGTTCTCATTGTATTTATTGCGTACGACGTTTTACTTTACAACAAACAATAATATTTCATCTTCCCTTCACAATAGGTAGACTCAACAACCCGGGGTTATCGGCCCGTCTTGGCCACGAGACATTGAAGCTGTAGTCTAAAAAAACGGTCTATTTCTAGAAGAGGAGTAGAACTGGGGGGTGTGCGTCGCGTAAGGACGCTTGTAGTTGGGAAGAGGAGGCCCGGATGTGGTAGCCATCTATTCAAACAAAACACGGTGAGTTACATCAGCTACGTATAACTCGCCTAAAACAAATTCGCGGACGGGTAATTTGGCCATTTAACAACAAAATACTCCTTTTGACATTGGACAACAGCTCTCTGTTAAATTTTGTTTACAACAGTTTCCTTGGGACAAATTCTCACCAATTAGATCATTTAGCTTCCATAAAATCTAGATTAAAGCATTATTACAGGAATGATTTAAACATTAAATGAAAGGCAAGCCAAAAACCTGTGCTTTCATTTATGAGCGGGTGTTTAAACCTTAATTGTATATAGCCTTAGGTCATTATCGCAATTACTATGGGACAGTTGTGATAGAAAACTACGTAATAATATATATATGTTTCTAATTTGCCTTTCTGATTGATTTCCATTAGCCCTGTAAGGCGCTAGTCTACGGTTTGTTCAATAAAATTCTTAAATAAGAACTTCTTAAAAATACAGTGTATGTTAAAATATTGGCGGCATTGTCTGACACTATTATTTTAAGGTACAGAAAATGTTGTCTAAAAAATTATGCGGTCTAATTTCATTACATATTTCAGCACTCTTACATTCCTCCTCAAAGGGATTAGCCATAGAAATTTTTTTTTTAAAAACCTGGCGGTGCAATCTAACAACTTACAAGTAAATTTACATTACTGTTTTCTAGTTCTCATCTAAGGAACCCAAAAGATCTATGAATAAACAATCCATATTGTTTCTTACTTAATGGCACTAGATACTTAATTCGCCTTCATATTTTCTTTGGCCACACTTTACTCATTTTACAATTAAAAAAAAAACAATTACATTCTTTGACTTATTGCCTTTATTAATTTCGTCTAAATCAGGTCTATAAAAATACTGATTAATTTTTCTTTGCGTTCTAGCAATGCCTAAATGGCCTCCTAATTAAACGAAACTGTGGGAAGAATTACATATACTTAAATCAATTAAACTGTACAGGCAAAATAATATCTTACTCTTACTTTTTACATTCCTTTTGTACAATCAGTAAAATTGTTTTTTATAAAATAACATTAACTGGTTACTATTGCTTTTTACAGATTGACATGATTCGCCTGAGTTTCTTTATCTTGAAGTTGATATTTTTCTAAATCTTTTTAAACGCTAATGGCAAATATTCATTAATTAATCAACCACAAATTATCCTTGTTATTGCACTTATTATTTATCTGCATTTTAGGCTTTACATTAGATGTTCGTTATATGTTTGGCCTTCGGGGAGGAGTTTGAATGGCAGAAGGAAATCGATTAATCTATTTTTATTCCTGGTTCTGGAACGTTCGGGCAGTTCACTGGGGCTCGGAATCAGCTGTTCCCGTCTCGACTCGCCCTCAAACATTACGTGATAGGGCATCTGCCAGCGCATTATTCGGTGGAACTTTTAAATTCCCACCTCAAATGGCAAATTCAAAATCCTCTCGATCCACCGGGCAACGTCTTCCTACCTTCCAATTATACAATTTTTTTTTATTTTTTATTTTTGATTTGTTAGTTTTATTCCCTTTAAAAAAAATATAACTCTCACAGTTGTATCTTATTCCTAAGTTTTCAAAATTAAATAAAAAAACTAGAGGTATGTCCCAGCTGTTTTTGGTCGGATAAACTGCGTTGAGAAAGCTTAACCACTTCTTTTCAGCACATTTGTATAGTGCAACACTTCTCTATACACAGAGAAGTTTTTTAAACCTCTACTATGGACTGTGATTCTTACTCTGTGTCTACCTCTATATGTTACTTGACATTCATGATTTTCCTATTAGCCTGATGGTTTGTTGTGAAATAAAAATAACATAAAATAAAATTAGGTGACGGTAAGGTTTTGCTTGGCGGGGAAAGAGGGGACAGTCGGGAAGGGGATGGAGAAATAAAAGACTAACAGGACGCCCAAATAGACAAATTACAGGTACTTTGGGAGGAAATCTATACCGACCACCACCAGTATGAAGAAACACAAAAATAGATATTTATAAGACAACAAAACATGATAGAAACCGAAAAAAACAACTCTTTCATTGACAATATTAACAAACTTACAAGCATTTCCAGGTATTGTGATCCGGTTATTGTTTATGTCGCTGTTATCTTATCTTTCTCGAGAATCCCTGGGATTACGGCAGGCCGCGCGGCATCACGTGATTTGCACGGTACATTCGTTGCCTTTCCATTTACAATTCAATTCTCATATTTCTGAGTTAGCCCCTCTAGAATTTGATATTTTACTGATAGGTTACTATCTCGAGGGATGTTTTTCTTTCGTTCGACATCAGCGCCGGGGCTTCGGCAGCACGCCTTCGGCCGGAGGAGAGGCACTCGCATTTTGGGGTGGCGGAAAATGTGAATTCAAGAATAAAAAACAAGTTCTTTGAGGTGTTTTTTTAATAAAAAGTTTAGTTTGGGTGAAATGGTTTGTTTTTGTTTGAATTTTTGTGTTGTGGAGAAATGTAGAGGTAAAACACGGAAGTACAACCAAAGCGATTGCACCAGCTTGAACGGGCGGCCGAGGATCTCTGCAATCACGTTATCTTTACTTAGACGTCTCGACTTTGACCCCTCTGCTTCTGAGGCATGAGGGAGGGGTTTGCAGATAAGACAAATCCTGTTTTATATTGACGTAATATTGTTTCTACGCTAATCTAGTAATCAGTAGAAACGAAATGTGAAATAAAGATTCATGTCTGGGTGTGTGGATCGGTATAATCCCAAAGTTACCCAAATTACAAAACATATTATGGCCTTTGCAATAAGAAGAGGTGTAAAAGAAAGTAGAAGAAATGAGGAAAAATATTCCGAGCCACCTTACATTCATAAACTCTCCACTAATGAAAATTCCTCAACCCGGTTTTGTGTCCGAAAGGCGTAGACTCGTGGTGTGTGGTTATGAGAAGGCTAAGGCTCAAGGTTACAGTTGTATGACCACAAAGATAGCCTACCTGAAGAGATAATGTTAGAAATAAAATACATTCTACAGGGCCACTAACAAATTCTGAGTTGTTAAAATAATGTTTACACGGACATTACGCACGAATCCAAAACGAGAGCTTTCAAAAAAAAAAAAAAAAATCAATGTTGGTATGGGCCAAAAATTCCAAAACGGGTAAAGCTGGACTACGTTGAAACTTGAGTGTATATGATGGCTGTCAAGTCTTCGTTCAAATGATAGAAATAGTGGGCAAACTTGAAGTTTTCCAGAAGCTTGGACTAAGTTTATGTGATAGGTCAGTGAGTGCCTTTGCGCGGAATTGATGAATTGCGACAGAGGAAAAAGGTGAGGAAAGCTTGCGGAAGGAATAAACCGAAAGAAAGCCAGACAAGGAAAGAAAGAAAAAAGAGTAGATGGTTCAAAATGAAAAGTTATGATGAAGCAGATGGACCCCAGCATGGCCACAGGCACTTTTATAAGGTAGACCTAGAGCCTCATTTAGGTTCTTGTTTTTCCACAATAAAATTGCGATTTCCGGAACAGTTAAGTCATTTTTCTCATAAAGGTACATTTTTCTCATGGAAGTATTTCAAGATACAGTAACTGATATTTTTTTGACACGTAATCTATAGGCTTATTGCCAACAATCAGGACCCAATTTTCATGCAATTTGCAATCTTAGTTTTGCTAGCTATAAAACTTTTATCCAAACGATTACGTGATTTTTTTAAATTGATTTAGGAAAAAAAAAATTTTTCACTAGGAAAAACTTTTTGAAAATTATCCAAGTTGGGTGTCTGATTACAACAAAAATAAGGTAAAAATACAAAATGTATGAAAAAAATTATGACTGTAGCCTAAGTACTTTCTGATAAAAATGTACCTTTGTTAACATGGGGAAGATGGGTCGTTCCGACTCCCCTTAAAAAGGTTCTTACTTCTAAAAAATTCGTGCCATTTTTCTATGCAAATTGAGTGCACTCAAAGCTTCTTTTTCAATAAACGAGTATATTTTAATTCGGCATTCTAGTAAATACTTTCCTAGAGTAATAGGCTATTGGCATTAATTCATTTTGGTCGTTTTTCCTGGTAACAAACAACCACCTGCGGGCCTATTCCACTAGCATCTGTCTCGATTACTTATAAATTGCTGTTGAAAAATCGGCTAAAACTGGAGTACAGGAGGATTCGTTTTATAGCTTCTTTTTAGCTTTTACAAACGAGTCTTGACATCTCCACTCTTGTCCAAACAAACAATTTAGCGTTTTTCCCTTTCTTAAACGATATTAAAAGGGTTACATAATTTGTGCATTAATTATTTATAAATTTTGAAAACGGAAAATTGGTCATACATAAAAAATTGTGAAATTTGCTTGGCGTTCTTAGAGCGGCAATAAATTCTCTTATACTCCTTGTTCGCTCGAGGATCTATAGTGTACTGTATTATTTTTTTATTAAGTTCCCCAAGAAAAAGGAGATTTCCTCAATAACAATAACTTTGCTTTCTCTAGGTTTGCCGTTAAGCCATTGTTTGCTTAGTCTATTTACAATCTCTCTGACATGTACTAAATGCGAGATCATAGGTCTTTACTGTTTACACTACAGATTATCATCACTCTCAAAATTTATCACATATTTAAATTTTATTATTATCTAGGGACATTTACTCCAGGATAGGCGGAACAATTACCAGCACTACCAACATTGTAAACCGATGGTTTTACTCGTTATAAATTTTATATTTTACCAAAATATAGTGCTTAAAATGAGAGTAAGATCTATGACTATCAGGTGATAATGGACATTGCAAAAAACTTTTTACTTAAATCTATTATTGAAATAAATATTTGGCTCCACTAAGATGTTGATAATAATTATTTAAATCACCTATGGGAAAATCAATTTTTCTGTAACTTTTTATTTAATTCGGTATAATTGACTACAAGTCTGTCCCTTTTTGGTTAAAAAGGCTGGACTGGAGGAAGTAGGCTGAAGTTACTGGGTTCAATTATTCCTTGGTCCAAACCAAATCCTTGTATTATTGTTTTCATCTTATTTACAGTAGGAGGGCTCATAAAAATTAAGGCCCTAATATTTACAGGTGTGGGGTCAATTTAGAAAATAATCTCACTTCCAAATCTAGAGCCTCTCCTAATTTTGGATTTAAAAAAACATTTGCGAAAATACCCTATAAGGTTTTGTATCTCGAGTCTTCCTAGCTCTAGTGCCACACTATTTTTACAAACATTGCTGTTTACTTCATGTTCAAAAGGCTGTTGGTCTGGGACAATAGTTATTTTACTCATTACAATTGAATTTAAAATAACATGGAATCTCCATCAAGAATCTAAAATTAATTTGCTAATTAGATGTATAAATGGGTTTCCCAATACAATGTCCCATTTTATAGTTATCCAATAACAGTAAATTTTACTTTCCAACAAAATTTACGAAATTTTTATTCTTAGCATAACAGTAACCAAACATTTTATTTTCAGTGTTATTTGCAGCAAACAGTCCTATCATCTGACTTCATTAATTTAGAAACAATTTTTATTCAACAATAGGCTATCATAAAATTCTTTTACTCATTATATCTCTTGTAGCACCAGTCATTCTCAATAAGCAAGTTTGTTTTTTACATTTTTTACCCCACTACTATAGCTTCCAATTAAAGGCATATTGTTACACTGGTCTAACATTTAGTCTTAAAAATTTAGGTTTTCTTATAGTTTAATTTACTCCAATTTTTAATTACACCTTACCATAGATTCTCATTTAAAAATAGTGTTTTTCTGTTTCTTACTGTATTACTATTTATAAAATTAATTATTCTTTAACTTATGAAACCGGGGGAGGGATATATATTTAGGTGTTGTATGTGTAATATCACTCCCCTACCCAACTAGTTTTTTGGGATTCCTAAAACAGTGTTTTGCTAAGGTGACCAGGGCCTATTACATTGAAACATAACTTTGGGTTTTTGACAAGTAGGCCTATTTTTTCGTAAGTTCAAAATTATGTGGGTGGATACATTGTTTGTTAACATTACGTCTTACTTAAATTGTCCCTTAAGTTATTACAATTAATAGGTTATATTGTTACTAGCTATACACCACATTTTTCCAAATCTGTAAAAACAAAACTGGGAATTGTTTTCAAAAATTAACTTATTTCTATCTGTAGGCTCTTAATACCTCTTTTTTATAACAAAGTTACCAAGTCCTGTTCACGTTATGTTACACAATAAAACTTGACTGAGCTCTTTGATGTCATAGATGTATTCATAACAAGTGGCTCATCAAAACCTTTGTGTCCTATAAAACTAAATCTAGTCTCAGTCTTTTCAATTAGGCCTACAGGGAAATAAAAAGCACTAATTAATTCCCTGTGTAGAATAGTTGACATTTGGCATGACAGACTTACACTGTATTATTTTGGCTCTCTAAAAGTTGTACCTTTTGCATAACATGGTGATAACAATGCTAAAAATTTCATTTTTTTTTTTTATGATAGGCTTAGTCTTCACATTTTAGTTTTAAACAAAAGTTTTCTAAAAAGGCTTTATTAGCTCAGGTTACTACTAAGATATTTGTTACTGTAAAATTTTGTAAATAACATATCTACAGGGTTCTGTTTAAACCTTATTAAAAACATATTTAAATCTAGACATAGGTTGACTGATACAATCATAGTTTGACATTATTCATTAGGCATTACAGGCAAATTGGTGGGAGGGATTGGTACTGGCAGTAGGCTGTGATATTGTTGGTGGTTGTACAGAAAATAGGGCCTATTTTGTTCTTTCACTGCTTGTTCTCATAGCCTCATCTTGTTCTAATGATTCATTTTAAAATTGGCTTCTAACACTTTAAGCTGTTCTAGGTTCACTGTAGGTAGCAAGTTTTTAGCCTAACTGTTGTTCAAAACATTTACTAGCCTACACTTTAAAGCTGACAAAGTTTCACTATGTACAAGAACTTAGGTTCTGTAGCTGGGTTGGTCTAAAAATAAACGGTTTATTCAAATGTTTTTACACTTTTCTTTGAATTTGGGTGATTTCTAACAGGTAAACTAGCACTGTTCAATTCACTGCACCCATGTTCTAATAATATCACTTTTTCACTGAGAAGTTTTACTTTCCTGATTGGTGGGTCTATTTTTAAATAGGCCTACTAGCAGCTAGGTAAAATATTGTTTCTCAAAATCACTGTCTTAAGGACTTTCTGAGTTCATTTACTGTACTGTCAATAATTTAATTTAATACCTCTAGATATTCAGTTCTAAATTACCCTCAACTCATCTTTTAGACAAATATTCTATTTTAATGGCAGGCATTGTGGCGTTTTCCCCTCTCAGTTTCACCCAGATTGATTGGCAGAGTAGGCACAATCAACTAGCAGAAGTGGCGCAATAAAAATGTTGTACCGCTATGACGATAACACCATGGGGGGGTGCGTGACTTCTGAGGGTTCGTTAGTAATTAAAAAAAAAAATACCTGGCGAAAATTACAAAGTTTACTTATAAGTTCAGTTCTCTTAAATTACGAAAAACATAAAAGCAACCACTTTTAGATGGTAAAGGAAGAAAAGTTATTGTACTGCCACGTTGCTGCCAATTAGAATATAATAACTAAAAATGTTATATCTTCATAGGTGGGCCTTAAAACTATCCACATGTTTCTATTGATTTTATGCGTACGACTTGTTTTACTTTACAAAACAATAATTATTTCACTTCCCTTCACAATAGGTTAGACTACAACAACCCGGGTTGGTATCGGACGTCTTGGCACCGAGGTACATTGAAGCTGATAGTCTAAAAAAACGGTTATTTCTAGAAGAGGAGTAGGAAGTTGTGGAAGTGGTAGCCATCTATTCAAACAACACGTGAGGTACATCAGCTACGTAAACTCGCCTAAAACAAATTCGCTACGGGTAATTAGCCATTTAATGTTTACTATTTTACTATTTATAACCAACGTAGCTCGCGTCGCCATAAGGACGGGACGCCACAACCTTTTATCTATCTCCATCAAGCAAATAAAAGATCTTCAAGGGGTAAGTAAATTACTCTTTACTTATACACATCTTTACTTTACGTTACATTCATTTTATATGTTTGGCATCAAAGGGCTAATTTTAATAAATACGATAAAGATAAAATTTTACTTACGGACAAAGCGCGCGAGGTCTGAATCACGGTTACGTTAGTTGGGCTGCTACAAAAGGGTTA
>NW_025782703.1:0-31101 GCF_021130785.1 Homalodisca vitripennis
TCCCCTTTGTTTTTTTTTTTCCCAAAAAAAAAATTTTTAGTAAAAATTTTCCAAACTTGGGGTTCATCCTGTTTTTAAAAAATTTTTTTAAGGTTTTATCCACAAATTTTTTTTTTTTTAGGTTTTTTTTGTCTTTTTTTAAATTTAAATTAAACCCTTTTTCCCTTTGCTTTTAAATTTTAACCCGGTTTCTAAAATTTGAAACTTGTATGAAATACACAAATATGTTTTAAAAATTTTTTTTTTTTCTTCCATAATTTAAAATATGTTTTAGAATTTTTTTTCCCCCTTTTTTTTAAAAAAAAAATTTTTTAAAATTTTCCTTTTCTTAAATCTTTATTTTAATTTAAAATTTTTTAACTATTCTTTCTTTTTATTTTTAAAATTAATAAATTAACATAAAATATATGTAAAATTTAAAATTAAAAAAAACTAAAAAAAAATTAAAATTTAACTTTTAAAATTATTTTGAAAAAAAACATTTTAACAAAATTGTTTTTTTTTTAAAAATATTTGCCCAACTTTTTTTAAAACCCCTTTAAAAGGGGAAAAAAACCCCCCTTTTTAAAAAATTTTTAAACCCCCCTTTTTTTAACCTTTTTTTTTAAAAACAAATACCATTCCCCCAAACTTCGGGGGGTAATTAAAAGTTTTTTTAATATTATCAAAACCTTCCCCCCCCCTTTTTAAAAAACCCTTTTCAAAAAAATTTTTTTAATAAAAAAAAACAAAAAAAAATCAAATTTTTTAAAAACAATAAAATTTTCTTCCCAAAATTTTATTTTTTTTACAAACCCAAAAATTAAATTTTTAAAAAATAAATTAACAAACTCCCCAAAAAACCCCCAAATCTCCCAAAAAACCCCCCCAAAACCTTTTAACTACAAAAACATTTTAAAAATTTTATTAAATTTAACAAAATTTTTTTCAATCTCAAAACCCCAAAAATAAATAAATAAACCCTCATTATTTATTCTTAAAATAAAAAAAAATTTGTTGGCTTAAAATAAACATTTTTATTATCAACCCTTATAAATTTTTTAACTTTTAAAAAATTTTTAAAAATTTAAAATGATTTATAAAAATTTTTAAAATTATCACCAAATTTTAAAAAAATTTTTTTTCCCCCTTTTTAAAATGTTCCCCTTTAAAAAAAAAAAAATTTTTTTAAAAAACGGTGTAAACCCCTTTTTTTCCCAACTTTCCAAAAAACCCCCTATCTTAAAAGGGTGAACCCAAATGGTAATTAAAAAAGGGGGGGGTTATTTCTTTTTTCTTTACTTTTCTTTACCCTTTTTTAATGGGTTTTTCTTAATAGTTTAAGGTTGGGTTTTGGGGTTTTAAAACCCCCCAAAGCCAAAACTAACCCCTTTCAAAGACTTTATAATTTACCTTTTTTTTATTAATATAAAAAACGGGTTCAAAAAATTTTCCCCCTTAAAAAAAAAAAATTTCCATCCAAAGGTTCTGCCAGGCCAACAAACATTTTTTTCCCCTTAACAAATAAATTAAAAAAAACCCTAACATTTTCCTTAGTTTTTATAGACTTAGGGGTTTCACCCTAAAATACAATTTTTTTTAAGGGCCCAAAAAGGTTTTTTGGAATATTTAAAAAAAGGAAATCGCTTTTCTGTTTATCAAAAATGAAGATTGTTTTAAAAACCCTTTTTCAACATAAAACATTCCATTTAAATAAAAAAAAGAAAATCTACCTAATAATTAAATAAAAAAAAAACCCCCAAAAACGGAGAGATTATCAGTATTAAAATTTCTATAAAAATTTTTTGGTTTTTTAGAATTTTTTTTTTCTTTTAAACTTTTTTTTTAAACGTTTTATTTTAATACACTTCTCTAAAAAAAATTCTTACAAAAAAAATTTAAAGGCCCCCCTTTTTTTTTTTTTCCCCGTTAAAACTGGCTGACCCTTTTCGTTTTAAGTTGGTGTTTTTTATAAAAGGAAAAAATTGAAATTTTTATGGGGTTTTTTGGGGTTTTTTTTTTTTTTTTTTTTAAAAAATTTTTAAAATTCAAGTTTGTTTTTTTTCGGGGTATTTGGTTTGTTTGGTAAAAAAATTCTTAAAGAGTTAAACCAAAATTTTAAATAAAAATTTGCTTGGGTTTTTTTTTTTTTAAAATTTTTTTTTACAGAAAATTTGGGGAAATGAAAAAAATTTTCCCCTAGTTTTAATAAGTGGTCTTAAGTCCCTTTTTTAAAATTTTGTTTTTTTAAAAATGACTTTCGTTTTTTTTAATTATCCGTGTTTTTCTAATTTTAATTTGAAAAAGGGGTTTTTTTATTTCTTATTTTTATGTTTTAAAAAAATACAATTGTGCTTTTTTAAGAAAATCCTTAAAAATAAAAAAATGGGCTTTTAAAATTTTTAAAATTTCCAATTAAAAATTTTTTTTTTTGTTCCCCTTTCCATCAAAACCCTCTTTCCCCAAATTTTTAGGGTTTCTGTTATTAAAAAAAAAAAAAAAAATTTTGTATTTCAAAATTTTTTTCCGTTTTGCCCGTGAAATAAACTTATTAAAAATTTTAAAACACGAAATTGGGGAAAGGGGAATTGAGTATTCTCCTAAACAATTTAATTTTTTCACCTTTTTTTTCAAATTTAAAAAATTTTTTTTTTTAAAATACTTTTTTGGGGGGGCCAAAAACTTTAAAAAAATTCAAGAAAAAATTGGGTTTCAAATTTTTTTCCTGTTTAAATTTTTTTTTCCCCCAAAAAAAGGTCTGCTTTTTTTATTATTTAGAATTTTCAAGCTTGTTCAAGTTTTTGGAAAAAAATTTTTCGATCAAATTGGAAAAAAAAAAAAATTATCATCGGGGAATTTTAAAATTTTTTTTTGGGGGAGGGGGAAAGGTAACCTGAAATTCCCCGGCTTTCAATTTCTTAGGGGGAAAAAAAATAACCACTTTCAACCCTCTTCAAAAAAAACTTTTAACATTTTTGTTGTGGGTTTTTTTTTGGGGGCCGGGAGCTAGGGCAATAAAGGGGTTATGGCCTTCCCTGGAAAAACAAAAACGAAAATAATGGAACCAAAAGGGTGATATTTTAAAATGAATTCTATAAAACGGAAAAAATATTAGGAATAAGATTTTTTTTTTGGCTTTTTGGGTTTGTAAAAAAAATTTTTTTAAATTAAAAAAAACCTTTTTTTTTGTTTACTCTTTAAATATTCTGCTGTGATAAAAAACTTAAAAATTTTGGAAAAAATTTTTTTTGGTCACCCCAATTCACTGAACTTAACCCACGGTTTGTCCCGGGGTTTAATTTGAGAAGATTCATGAAAAAAAGAACAGGAAATAAATGTGTTGTTTGGTTTTAAGTTATAACTTGTCTTTACACCATTTTTACAGTATTATGACTAAATGAAAAATTTAAAAAAACAAAAATTTTTAAAAAAATTTTTAAATTGTTTTACCCTTCAAAAAGTGCGCTGAGAGAGGAAACAAGTTAACAGATTTTTTTGGTTTTTAAAAAAAATTTTTTATTTTAAAATGTTTTAATTTTTTATAACAAAAGACGAGTTTTAAAAAATCTTTTTTAAAAAAATTTTAAAATTTTTAACCCTCCGTTCTATGGTGAAGTATTTAAAAAATGAATTTTTAGTGTAAAATTAAGCCCTTTTATTCCAATAGTCCTTTACTGCTTCATAAATTTACAAGGGGAAAATTTCAATGTTGAAATTTATTTCCCCCTTTTCCCACCCCGGGGAATTGGGGTTTTTTGGCCGCCAACCCGCTGCCCCATCCCCCTTCTTTCCCCAAACCCCCCCCCCCCTTTCCCAAAATTTTCCCCCTTCCCTTAAACATTTTTTTAAAAACCCACCCCAAAAAATTTTTTTAAACCCCTTTTTTTAAAAATTTTTAAATTCCCCCCACCCCCAAACCCCCACCCGGGCCCTCCTTTTTTTTCCTACCTTTGGAATTGAAAACTTCCTCGTTTTTTGGGTTTCCCATTCCCATCCTTAACTCAAAATTTTAAAATTTTCCAAAAATTTTTTTCCCATTAAAAAAAATTTTTTTTTTTTTTACTATTTAAACCCTCTCCCAAAAAAACTGGTCTTAAACATCATAACTTAATTTTTTTTTAAAATAATTTTTAAAATAATTTTTACAAGGAAAAAAATCCTAATTTCCCAAACTTTTAAACTTCAAATTTTAAAAAAAATTTATTTCGTTTAAAAAAATTTTTTCCAATTTTTAACTTTAAAAAAATTTCTCCTATTTTTAAAAAAAAATTTTAAAACTCAAAATAGTAACCCAAAGTCATTATAAAAAAAAACCCCCCTTTCCTTTTGTTATTACTCGGAAAACCTTACAAAATTAAAAAAAAAAAAAAAAAAAAATTTTTCAAAAATTTTTAAAAAACCCCCCCCCCCTTTTTTTAAAAAAATTTTTCAAAAAATTATAAAATTTTTTTAACTTAATTTTACAACACTAACTTTTAATTAATCCCGAATTTTTAATTAACCCCCTTTTTTTCCTTTAATTTTTTAAAAAAAAACCCAAATTAAATTTTAAAAAATTTTGCGTTTTTTCCCTTTAAAACTAATCCGGGGGCTAGGTAAAAAATGAAACTACTTTTAACAAAAATTGCAACAATTTAAAAATTTCATGAAACCCTATATTTTTTTTTTTTAAATTTTTTTTTTTTTTTTAATTTTTGTTTCAGTTGGGCTTCAAAAATTCTAATGGGAAAATTTTGGCTTTTTCGTATTTGAAAAAAAAAAATTTTCCCCAAAAAAAAATTTTTTTTCATCATCTTTTTCAAACTAATTTTTACAAAAAATTTTTCTTTGGGTTTTTTTTTTTTGACAGGAAAATTTTTAAAAAACAGTTTTAATACTAAAGACCTACACAACCCTCACCAAACACCCGGGGGCTAGTCTAAAACCCCCCCCTACCCCCCGGCCCCCCCCCCTTCCCTCCCAACCCGGGGTGCCACCAAAACTTCCCGGGTCCAACACCCCAAGTAAAGGGCCCCCTTTTACCTACAACCCTCAAACCCCTGTCCCCAAAAAAAAAAACGTCCCACCCTTTTCACTTCCCGGGGGAAACCCCCCCCCAAAACCCAAACCCCCCCCCCTTCGGGCCCCCCGGCACAAACATGGGTTTGGGGTTTTTTCCTTTCCCAAAACTTTTTTTTCCCGTTCCAAACTTTCATCTTTTTTCCAAAACTTTATTTGTTGTGGGTTTTTTAAAAAAACTTTTTTTTTTAAAAAGAATTTTTTTTGTGCCCTTCTGCAAATCCGTAATTCCCCCTTTTTTTTACCTTTTTTTTTTTTTAAAATTTTTTTTATTTTTTAAAAATTTTTTACATAAAAATTAAAAAATTTTTTTAAAATTTTTTTAAGTAAACAAAATTTTTTTGGTTTTAAAAAATAAAAAAAATTATGCAAAAAAAAAAATTTTTTCAAATATTAAATTTCAAAAAAATTAAAAAATAATGAAAAAACAAATTTTTGCAATTTTAATTTTACACTTTACTTAACCTCACAACCGAAAATTAAAAAAATTTTTCCAATTTTTAAAAAAAAAAACAAAATTTTAAATAGTTTTTTTAAAAATCAAAAAAGAAAAAAAAAAAAAATTCTTTTAAACTCGTTGAAAAATAATAAAAACACAAATTTTAAACTTATTTTTTAAAAAAAATTTTTTTAAATTTTTTTTATTAGTTCAATAAAAAATCAAACGTTCTCACCTTTTAAAATTTACTTATTTTTAACAACTTTCAAAAAACCCTACTTTTTCGCCAATTTGTTATCCATTTCTTAAAAATCTACCCCAAACCAAATTTTTTTTCCCATTTTTTCACTTTGGAAAAAATTTTTTTAAAACAACAATTTTTTGTTTCGGGAAAAATCCAAAAAAAAAATTTTTTTTTCCTTTGGCCCGTCTTTCCCGGAAAAAGTTTATTGGGATGAAAAAAAAAACAATTCAATATTTTTCCCCCCCCCCCCCCCCAAAAAACCCCAAAAACTATTTTCAAAACCCCCAACAACCACTTTTTTCCCCCCCTTTTTTATCATTTACTATCAAACTGTCCAAGTTTTCCTCCCTTTTAACGCTCTCAAATTTACCTCACTTTCCTACCCCGCTTTGGATCCTTCCCCGGGAAAATTTTCTCATTTCTTTGCTTTTCACACTTTTACCCCGGCCCCCCCTTTCCCTACCCGGGCCCCAAAGGGCAACAGGGCTTTCTTTTAAAGGGCCCCCTTTTACATGTTTTATAAAAAAAATACAATTTTTTAAAATTTTTTTTTAAAATTTGAAAGGTAAAAAGATTTAACATTTTCCCAACTTTCTTTTCCCAAAAAAAAAACACAAGTTTCATTTTTTAAAACCCTCTTTTCTTTAAAATTTACTCAAAAATTAAAAAAAATTTTTAACCGTAACTTTTTAAAAATTAAAAAATTTTCCCTCCCCCCAAAACTTGAACCCCGATTTTCATTTAATCTCATGTGTTTTTATTTTGTAACCCCAAATTATTGAGAAAAATCTATGGGCCAACCCTTGAAGACGGAGAGTGGAGGATAAAACATAATGTAGAGTTGAGGCAACTATATATGGACCCAGACATAGTGGCCGAGGTGAGAAGTAGGAGAATGAGATGGGCTGGGCCATTTACTAAGGAAGGAGGACAACTTCTTAGTCAAGAACGTCCTTGTAAATAATCCGGAGGGCAGAAGACCACCAGGAAGGCCCAAGTTGAGATGGCGAGACCAGATCAGAAGAGACATAAGAAAACTGGGAAGAAGGGAAGAAGAGGCAATGGATAGAGAGTATCTGGAGGCAGTGTGTTGGCGAGGCAAAGTACCACCTTGGTTGGGTACCAAGAGCCACGCAGTAAGTAGTAGTATAATGATGGCAAATAACCAATGTTATATGTTGTAACTATATCATATAGTATATCATACATTCCTTTCAAGATTATTTATTAGTCTCTAGACACAATTTAAATGCAATTGATATAGTCACAGAATATACCTATACCTAATAAAAATAAAGTAATAAATCACCAATTGAATTGGCATTCCTCAATACTTAAAAGAATTGTAACAGATATCAGTAAGACTAAATATAAAATAAATTAGCTGGCTTAAATTAATGTTAAAATATTAATACAAAAACAAAATCACCAGTAATAAAAGATGCAACATACTTAAAATTTCACATGACATATCACATCAGATATTGATCAATAGAATAAAAGATTTTTCCTTAAAACCGAGTACTAAAACATTTTTGAATCTAATCAAAATAACTAACCATGCCTTTTTAGGCAATTTATTAAATACTTTTATTTCCATATGTAGATGACTATTTAGTTTTTCCAGCCTCACATTTAAAATGTTTATCATATCCTTACACCTAATTGAATATCTATGCCATCATCCTGTCTTAGTAGACCTAGGTTCTCCTTTACTGTTATTAAACAACAATAAATTATATACACACAGTAGAGAATAAATTACATATGGAAACGTCACCAGTGGCACTAATCTCAGAAGTAAGCTCAATACGCATAAAATTACACTCAGGAGTAAAATCTTATTAATCAACTTTTGACTTATATCAGTTTTATTACGTTAAAAAATCTATTAATTGATTATACAATGCGTTTATAATTAAAATGATTATCATGAGAAAGAAATAACATTCTATATCATGTGGGTAGCTTGCCCGTCAATGATGTTACGGATGTTTACCACTACACAAGCATATGTTTTATGTTTGCCAGCCACAAGTAAGGGTTGAGCTTGTTTATTGTATACACCACCAAGTGCAAAGTAGTGGACAACAGCTGTTAACCATCCTGTAACAGAATCAGCTGTTTACACTTAAGCATTTTATAAATATGCCCTCTTCCCAAGCAATGCCTATTCTCAATAAAAATCTTGTTCTAGTTCAATATGTATAAAATTTTAGGACATGCATATATGATGCACCATTACGTTGCTACTACTTTCGTGCTAAAAACATTTACTCTTCAAAGGGTTAACTAATATGGAACAGAACTATAACTTGTATTCCAATAAGATTTCCACTGCTATATTTAACCAACATAGATTTTCAATAGAATGCTGAGAGAATTGTGTAAAAACAGCCAGAAGTTCAAGTAACAAAACAATGGAAAAAATCTCGTAAATTTACCATAATAAGGGAAGTAAACCAAAATCGTGCACATTTGCATTATTTAAAAAAATATTTCAAAGTTATTTTATGAGTAAATATTATCACAGTATACATGAACATTCTTATTGTACATACTAATCATGATATATAAATTATTTTTTGATGATAATTTTTATACAGAAATAGTTAGGAGCCTTTTTCAAAGATATGACATAAAACCTTAAACTGTTTTACCCCCCTATATATTTAATCATGGAGTTATGGGAAATATCCTATTTTTACAGACATGACATTAAAACTCAAATAATTTTATGCCCTTATATTTAATTGTGGAGTTACGGGAAATGTCCTATTTTAAAGATATGATATTAAAGCTCAAACTATTATTTTTAGCTATTATATTTAATTGTGGAGTTTCGGGAAATGTCCTATTTTTTAAAGATATGATATTAAAGCTCAAACTATTTTAAGCTATTATATTTAATTGTGGAGCATACAAGATAATATATGTCCTATTTTAAAGATATGTTGAATACTCGTCCAAATGCTTTCTCAGTTGTTTCAATATTTTTATTGGTTTAGAAAAAAAAATTTTTTAAACTTTTGAGGATTTTATTTCTCTCACGTAGTATAATGGCCTGATGTTTCCAATATAGTTGAGGAAAAACTGCTAGAAATCGAGCTCGAGACATTATATGGAGCATAAGTGAGTTTGTGTCTAAGGAAGTAAAATTAGTTGATCAGCGAATCCCTGTAAAAAGTCTTCAGAAAGAACTGGCTGCTGTGTGTGATTTCGAGACTATGATTAAGGAAATTCACAGTGAGAGCAAAATATTGCATACTTCTGTTGAAAGGAGAGAGTTCATTCACTACCCCTAAAAAGTCAAAAGAAATTAAATGAAAACAATAGAAATAGATGACTTTGACAAATGTTTTGTTAGAATAACCATTCATAAATTTATAAAACTGACATTTTGTTTTCAAAAATCCTAAATTTCTAAACAAAAATCAGTTAATTGAAAGAATATGAGTGGGATTTGAATAGTATCAAAGAATTATTAGTTAGTCATAAAACACTGAGGACTTCATGCCTATAAAACTACCATTTGAATGTCCTTTCCAACACTCTTCCTGTGTCACAAAATTGGTTAAACCAGCATATTGCTTTATCATCTGGCGCTTACCAAGGTCATCATTTCATCCCATGCTACACACAATCAAAACTTAGTTATTTCAACTTCAATTTGACACTTAAATCGTTTAGTTAAATAGTTTTTAAGTAAAGGCTGTTCAAAATACCAGCATTATTTTTCAGAAATCCTGTATAAATGATATTGTATCTATATATAAAGTTTCAACCAATATTGAGTAATAAAAAGTGCTTTGTTGCACCAGATCTGTCACTTGCTAGGCCAATGCCACATTATAATAATATGTAGGGGTGTAAAATAGACATTAAAATATGACATGTCACAAGATATGGGTTCCTATTTGAAAATGTTAAGTTACTCCCTTCTACCCCTCTTTGAAAAGGGGGGTGATTTTTTTTTACCCTAAAAAAATTCCAAAAATGTAACATAATAAGTATGGTAAAGGTTATACATTGATGTCTCAATCCGTTTGGAATATATCCAGGCGTACTGGGACTTAATTAACACCTTGTATATACAATATTATTATATAATGAGATATATAGGGTGGGGCTTATTTAACTTGCTTTATTCAGAAATTAAATTGAAAAGGAAGTAATAGATATGTATATTTAATTCTTTTTATATCATAAAAGTACAACATTTAAATGTTATTTTTACTTAGTATTAAATATGACACCAGGCAGTTGGGTAATACACTGCGATAATTAGACTGAAGTTTTATTCACATCTTAAAAGCATTATCAAGCAGTATGTTCTGGATAGTTTGATGAGTGTTGTTCCTCAGAAGAGCCAGGGTCCAGGGATGATCATTATAAACCAAGTCATTTGAGACAGCACATAAAAAACTAATCGTAAGGGGCCTAAAATCAGACAACCGTACTGGCCAATGCAAATCAATCCTTATGGAAATAAGGTGGACTTGGAACTGTCGCAAAAGTTGCCATTGTTACTCTTTGCTGTTGTACCGTCTTACTGGGACCAACACATTAACCATATCTATCTCATTGATTGTTGACAAGAAAAATCTTGAATCATACGGATGTAATGGTCAGAATTTTACAGAAATCACCAATTTGTTTTCTTTAAAATTCCATGAACCAATTATATTTTCTTCACATCACTAGTTTCCCTGAAATTGTTTACCTATGTTGGCCAGAACCATGACCACAGGCTGTTATATTTATTAAACCCTGCCATGGAATTCGCTACGGTTGATTGAGCACCCATTTCGAAAAGTACACTTCAACTGCAAACGTGCGCTTCACCAAAATGAATGAATCGACATTACGCTTTGCTCTCTTGAATGTGCCAACTCCTAACCTCCTTGGAACAGCCATCACTTCATGGTACCCAATTCAAATAACCGAAGGATTCTCAGTGATGTCTTCTGTAACAGTAAAATCTTCTGTATTCTATGACAGTTTGTTCTACAAAACAACCATGAAAACGATAAGAAGTTTTCGAAAATAGGTGAAGTAGGTTGTATTTCTTAATGTTATTTGAATAAGTCTATCCTGTCCATCAATCTACTATTAGCAGCCAGTTCAGGCCAATCGTTACATAAAACTAATCATACTCCTTTCCAATCTGAAGATATAATTAAGAATCAAGAATCAAGATCTTTTATTAGCCATTAAATAATTTTTTACAAATTACAATAGGCTTCGTCAGAGTAAGTCTAGATTTCCTAAACCTATATTATGTACTAGAAACAATGTTAACAATTTAAAAAAGGTTAACTAAGATATAAAATTTTCACACAAGACATATACTCTTCAATTTTATAAAACACATTACACTTAAGCCACTTAGATACAACTTTGTAAAACTCATTATTTGGCAACAATCTAATTGAAACAGGTAACTTATTAAAGAATCTCAACTGTTGGTATTGGTAACTTTTTCATTGTTTTACTTAATCTAATATTTGGTGCAACCAGGTCTTGTTTGTTTCTTGTTTGATAATTATGCACTAAAACTGTGAGTATTAAAATTATTTATATTTACTTTAACAAATATTAAATTGCTATAAATATACAAGTTGGTAAGTGTCATGATTTTATATTTACAAAAACTTGCTCTGCAGGATTCTCGATTTAGATAACCCAGCCAATACCCTTACTGCCTTCTTTTGCCATGTAAAAGGATTTTTTTGCAGCACTAGAATTACCCCAGAGGCGTTACACCGTAACTTAAATGGCTGTGAAAGAGACCAAAATAGGCCATCAAATAAAACATCCGGGCTCACACAATACTTTAGTTTCCTTAGTAAGAAATAACACTCTTGACAATTTCTTACAAAGGCCATCGACATGTTCATCCCAGCAGAGTGTACTGTCCTAGGGAAAATACCAAGTAGTTTAACCGATTTTTAAAAAGTTGTCATTAATTGTGTCTAAATTATTTTTCAATGAAAAAAGTATACTCTCAGTTCTTACTATCGTTTATAACCAGGATTATTGGCAGAATACCACATTTTCGCTAGTTCAAAATGAGTTGGTGAGTTGAGAATTAACTTGTGAAAACACTAACATCAGAGCATATCAATGTTGTGTCATCAAGCGTATAGCACTGATGTTGAAGGTACATTATAACTAAAATCATTTGTATAACACTAAGAATAAAAAGGGTCCAAGGACTGAGCCTTGAGGTACCCCTGTACTTACATTTAACACATCAGAAGAACAATTATTTACACATACAAATTGTTTTCTATAGCTAAGGTAACTTTCAAGTAGTTGCAATTCTTTATTCCTAATACCGTAAAATTCTAACTTTTTACACAACACTGAATGTGACACTAAATCAAATGCTTTGCTCAAATCAATTAAACTACAGCCAGTAACAAGTTTTTTTTTCAAAGCCCTTGAGAATAATGTCAATAGCAGACTCAACGGCCATATTAGTGGAGTGATGAGGTCTAAAACCAAACTGAAAGGGGATATAGCAAATTGTTAGATACAAAAATAATCATACAGTTGCTTCAAAATGCAGGATTCAATTACTTTACTTAATATGGGGACAATTGCAATTGGACGATAGTTCTCAGGGTTATTTCTGTCACCTTTCTTAAAAATAGGTGTCACCTTGGCAAATTTTAAACACTGAGGAAAACTACCTTCAAGAAACATGCGGTTTACAAGATAAGTAAGTGGAACTAATATTACATCTATTATACCTTTGATTACATAATTGGATAAACCAAATACATCCCTCACTTCGAGAGTTGCTCATCTTGTTAACTACATCTTTAAACAGTTTTTTTTGTTAATTGATTTCCACCTGAAGTCATTTTTACATATTTCAGGGGGGGGGGGGGAAAATTTCCTCAACAGATCCGCCCAAGTTAACATTATTTGACATGTAGTTTACTGTGTTAATTTGTGTATTTGTAAAGTAATTGTTCAATACATCTGCAGAGAGAGAATTTTTTATTGTGTGTTCAATATGCCCTGATTCTTTTTTAACAATTTCCCAAGCCTTTCTACATTTATTTTTTGCATTTTGAATCAATTTATCATTGAGACTTATTTTTAGCTTCACTGATAGCTTTGTAGTACAATTTTTTAAACTGCATGTATTTATTCTTGTCAAGTTGGTCTGAACTTAATTTCCACTTATCATATAAGGCGAGCAAGAAAGTGCACATCAACCGGAGTTTGGGAGTAAACTGACTTCTTGTTAAGTGATCACCTGGTTTACAACTTAATTTGACACTAATCAATGGGACAATAATAATTAAAATGAGTTACCAACATATCTACAAACATAGAAAAAACACCATTTACATCATCGAAATTACTTAAACCTGACCAATCAACACCTTTTAAGCACTCTCCTAAGTCATACAATCTATCTTGTGAAATGAGACGTTTTTTATATGGTTTTGTTCTCACCCTTCTCTTTTGAAGTGATTGAAAGAGAAAAACTAACAAAAACACCTGCATGGTCAGAGAATTATGTCCTGTTTAAGCAAGGAGCAACTATACAATTCCTTGTTGATATTAGTATACAGATTATCCAAACAGGATGTGTTTCTTGTTGGCAAGCTATTCGTGTTGTATAAATTTACTGATCTAAGAACGTTTAGAGAAGTACTGCACATGTGGCGTATTCTGTTCTAAGATATTAACATTTAAGTCACCAGCCAGGGCAAAAAACTTGTGGGGCTTGGTCATTAAATATACTAATAGGTTTTCTAAATTATTTACAAAAGCATAAAATCAGAATTGGGAGTTCTATACATACATACAATAATAAAATTATATTCTATCAGCCTAATTACAGAGGGTTCACACACAAAATCAAGACAGTATTCAGATACATCAATTACTTCATATATTTTCAAAGAATTCCTTTAATAAAATTGACGAGCCTCCGTGAATGTGAGGAAGGTTTGCGACAATAAGAGGATGCTAGAATGAAACTAACAGGCACATACAATGAAATTTCTTCCTTCTCAAGCCAGTGTTCATTCAAACATAAAAATATTAGTGGCATGGTGCTTCAAGATTGTTTCCAAATGACCAATTTTTGTTCCTAAGTGATCTGATATTCAATGTCAATACCTTTAAGTTGGTTGAGACTGGGTATGTCAAATGTTGTCGGCTGTTGGTACTTTATATTATTCCCTAATCTAGATTGATGAGATTCATTAGTTATCTTACTTGTATTAACAGAGTTAGACAGATTATCTATTTTGCAAAAATTACTACTACTAGTGAAATTACACTTGGTTCTACAAGTCAGTCTATTATTTAAGTCGTCGGACTGGAATCCACAAATTTCTTGGTTTTTTTCTTGGCCTGGAGTGGATGAAGGGTACAGTATATGATAGTGGTCCTCTTGCTTGCTCCTCCAGTTGAGGGAGTGGCCCATCCATAGAATGGCTGTTGTGATTTGAAAAGCAAAGTTTCTACACATTCGCCATTCATAGTTGCACTGCATCCAGGTTGATTTTCACAGGTGTAAATTCGTGGGCACTGGCGAATTGTAGACTCCATGTTGACTTTGAAGGTGACATGTAATGCAACAGCAGTACACAAAATGTCTTTACCAATTTTTGGTTCATGTGTAGGCCATGGTGTGTAAAATTGGAGCGTGTTAAAAAGGTTGTTGATTGGAATAAAAGACACACATCCCTATTTTTCCAGCACTATATCATAGATTTGTTTATTTATATTATTAATATAGTTTTGTTCCATTCTGGTTGATCATATCTGTAAGGAATTGACGTCAAAATTATATTTGTATGTTGCAGTTTCAATAATTAAGTCTTGTATTAGGGATTGGATATTGCCACATTCCCTTTCATAATGTAAGCTGTTTGTTCCCCCTATTAAGACAACTGCATCGTTTTTAGTTGTAGTTACAAAACGGCCTCCTCAATGTTGTCGCAAATGTATGACATTGGAGCTCCTGGGTACACATTGCCTGTTACATTTGCCTCTTTTTTAGTAGTAAAAATACTTTGGATGGTAGAAACACATTGTTTGGCATGGCTGTCCCCAAATATCGCAATCTTTGGTACATGTATGGACTTAAAGCAGCTTGACCCTTCAGATTCTGGCTTATAATGTCCTGTGGGTGCTTGTCAATGGCTTCTCACCATTGTTCATGTTACTGTTCTCAACAACATTTTAAAACCATCACTTACTTCAACACTGCAAAGATCACGAGGAACACTGCTACATTCCAATCAGGAACTGTCCTGGTGTGTATTTAAAATTTTCTCAGTTGCATTATTTGTTTTGGGAGCCACAAACATTAGTGATTTAATCAAATGTAGAGGGATATTTGCCCTATTTTGCAAAACAAAATGCTAATTTTAGGCCCTTTTTTCTCTGCACAGTTTAACTGGCTAAATTCTGGGCAACATCTTTGTAACAAAAATATCTGTAGGATTTTTTATAATACTTTCCACCGCTAATAAAACATGTATTCCACAGTCATTCCCATTTCTCTGGGTTTGTCCCTTGTATATCTATAATGTTAGGATGTGACTTGAGGCCTAAATATTCACTGAGTTTATTTGCCACAGTTTGAGTTGGGACACAGTTTGAGTTATGCAATGAATCATACTGGGTAGAACAGAGACTGGGATTTATTAAATACCAGTAAATTCCAGTGGGTTTCCACTGTCAGCTATGTCACCACTGGAGTTATTAATAGGCATTAGAATAATTTCTTTTTCAGAAATGCGTAGAGGGTCCAGTACAGCAGCAAAGTCATTCAATAATTTTACTGCCTGACAGACAGACGGATTTAATATATACATTTTGGTGTCCTGAGCTAATTACAGTAGTATTTAAAATATCAAGATACATTTGGATTGGATCATCAGTGATCCAGCCACTCGTGTCTAGCAGATCAGAGGAAAAATTGTTTCATCCGGGCAAATTCAGACTCTTTTGTATTAAAACATGCTCTTTAAATTCAAGTTTTCATTTTCCTTTGAAAGTAGATTACTTTTTAAATTGTTTAATTCCATTTTCAAGCAGTTTATTTTTTTTCTTCCAACATATTGATCATTTCAGATTTTAGTTCTTGACTAGTTTTATTATTACTTTCAATTGTGAGAGTCATTAAGTAATTTTTACCATAGGAGACAGTTTTTTTATTCATTTTTAACTTAGATCTAGTTTGTACGGTAGGACTATTATTTTTAGTAATTCCCCTCCTTCATCTTACTGTAGTGTTCTTTCATAATATTGATACTGTTTCATTTTAAATAGACTCCATCTATGTATAATTAATTAATGTCCAATAATGTTGCTCAGCTGTCACAAACAATACTGTATAGCAAGCAGTGTATTGTGACTCAGAGATATCAATGATTGACAGCTGGCAGTGGCCAGTGGCAGATAACAGCCCACCTGTAGCATGGACTGGTGGGCTGTAGTGGGGGAGACAGTTTCCAACATGGAAATAAACCCCAGTAGTCAAGATATATCTTCCTGTCTTGAGATAAACTAGAAATTAAGAAAATGCAACCATTTCACTTTGGTTGCTTGTTAACTCCTCAGTTAGTGATAAAAATGTATATAGTTCTTTTAATTGTCTTTAAATATGTGATTTTCAAGAATTATCCAGTTTTTCATTGTACAAGAAAACATGTGATTTTTCAGTCTGCTAATGTAAGTAACTGTTTATATGTATTTATTACGAATAGTTCACTACAGATAATGAAAATTTTTAAAACTAATTATGAACTTAATACTTATCCAAGACTTTTCTCACTTATCTGAGTTCAAACTAAACAATAAAATGAGTAACTAAAACACAACTAAAAATAAAACATTAAAATGAGTCATCACAGAACAACTAGGTCAGTGACATCCCTTCCGGAGATATTAATAATATAATACATTCCAATACATTAGAGATTATAATTTTTTTAAATTGAAAGAGGCACCTACTTAAATCAAGAGGTAATCATGAAGATTTCTAAAAAGGTACTTTGGTACTTTTTTTTCTTATAAAGTTGATTAATAGGCATTATTAAAAAATTCAACATCTTGTTGAATTTCTTGGAACCCCCTTCAAATTTAAATGGTTTTAGTATAATTTTAATTTTGATACAACTGTTCAATTGAACTAGATTCTGTATATTCCTCACTGGATTGTTCAGATTTATTTTATAAAAAGAATTGCTTCTGAACAGCAAGCCCACATAGGGTCTAAAAGATCTTAAATTGTTTCTAAGTGTTATTGTAGCTATTCTCAAAGATTGCTTTACTACTTTGCCTATCATCAATGATGATAATTACTTACTGAACTTATTAGTCATTTACAGTTGAGCCTTCTAAATTATCATCCTATCTTAGCTCTCATAGCTATATAATGTTGCAAAAACTGTTAAAAACTAGTAACATAATTATCAAAGCACCATACAATACATCATATCTGTTTATGTCACGGGCTCTTGAATATTTTACTCACTTTACGCCAAAAACTAAATCGAAGAACATAAATAAAAAAGGTGTTTATTTGTGAGCGGATTTCTGTTTACAAATTGACTCATGTCAATAAAAATGTTATTTGTGGAGTCCCCCCTGACGATGAAACCTTTGGTTTCGAAAGGCCTCATCCAAAAAATATATTACAATTGCAAACGTGTTGTAATAACATTTACTATTATTTAAAAATTGTTTCCAATCGCTCCAAGAGTCTTCAACATGTCTTGTCAGGTATGCTGTTCTCTTTGTTGCTGCTCATGTTGGCAGCTTATATTTCAGGTAAGAGGGTTCACAAGTTTCCAATATCTCATATATAAATGACTCTGGATTGAGCATAAAACGATCCCTCACTGGTATTCCATTCCAGGGTGGATTTATTGCTCAATTTTTAATGTCACATATTTAGTGTTTTAACATTTTTTGGTATTTACATTCTTAACACCCTAACTCTTTACATGAAATATAAGAACATATTTCAACCTACCGATACTAACAGATACAAATTTTGAAACTCCAACTCTTTAGTTAAACCAAAGCACAAAACTAGATTTTTTTAAACATAGATATTACTCTGCAATTAAATTGTTTAGTGCTCTTCCTCCACAACTTTTTTTTTTTATCTTAGGACAAGAAGCTTAGAACATTGCACCTAGTCCTATAAGGACCTTTGCGCTGTGACAGGATATTTTGGATGGGTAAGGTTGGGAGTAGGGGCCGCCTCCTGTTGAGATTCATGAGGAAAAGTTTAGGGCACTAATCTCAAGTCGTGTCCACTCGGAAGAAGGGGAAGCCAGCTCTGAACCAGCCTCTCCAGTCAAAGCAAGCAAGGGTTGGCACACCCTTATGTCTAGGCTGGCAAGAACCCTTGACTCTTAAGGAACAAACCCCACCAACTCCCAACAGTTCATCACCGAAGTAGACTAGACCTATCGAATTACCCTTGCACTCCAAAATCTCGACATTTATGGTTAGTGATGTGCCGCTCTTGTACATCAGTAACATCATGTGCTCAGATCTAAGTAACTCATTGTTTTTGGCTGTACCCACTATGGGGTTCAACTGGAAGGTTATAAACCAATTAGAAGTGAACCCTCCTGGGGATCCTCCACAACTTAGGTTGGATTCGGATATGATTTTGTTTTGGAGGAGGCTTAGAGCATTTTTTAGTCCATTTGGAATATTACAGCATCTGAGAGTTATTATGCCAAACTGTCCAATATGTAAAATAGTGATACTCAAATATTATATCTGATAGTTAATTGGTTTATACTGTTTGGAGGTGCTTTTTAGGATCCAATCCCTACATCAACTATTTTAATAGATAAATAATATTTATTTGACTTTTGTCAATGCTACGTATATCGTCGGATGACAATAAAAGATTTTGACTTTGTGACTCCTAAGACTTTTTACGAGATTTCCTATCCTTTTCACTCAAAGTAACACGGAGACCGACTGCCTTCATTTCCTCTATAACAGATAGTGAGTAAAAATGCAAAACATTTCTCTGCATTCCAATCTAAGCCCGTGTTCATAGGACCAGCTTTTTATTTTGGGCAACTACTCTGATGGTTAAAGTACAGTTTTGAGTAGTCCAATAACAAAAGAACGTTTATAAACAAAATGGAAGGAACCTTTTGCCAAGTTGTATTGTAGCCATTTTTAAACCAATCAGTTTTAAATATCCTTTTCTATAACTTTTCCTTTATGAATTTCTTCTGTAAGATGGTTTGAAGTAGTTAGTTTGTACTATGCATTAGTATGATCTATGATACCATACATCATCTTAGCTGGCTTTTTCTGTCTGTTCTTTGCAAGTACTGAAGAGGAACATTGGTCACATTTGTTCTTTTACATTAGATTCATACATTTATTGGTTTTGCATAAGAGCTGTTAAGGACATTCTTATATAAAAACATGACATGTTTCTGATATGTAAAGAATGTTCTAAAGTAGAATTACATTAAAAATCTTCTTTTTAATAACGTTCTATAAAAAATATATAATTTCCATGTTCCATGTTAGTATTAAAATTGTTCAAAATATGGTATGAAAAGAATTCTATTTTTCTTGTTGTCAGGAAAGATTTTTAAAGGTTGTGACTAAAAATTAAAAACAACGCAATGAAAAATGAATTGAAGTAGCTTAAGTGAAACAATTCTGATCTCATAATTAATGAATTCAAATTTACAGTATTTCCGAATAATTTACATCTACAAACATAATAATAAATATGAAAAGACGTTGGAAGTTCTTTCAAAATTTCTATCCAAGAAATTGATTTTATCCAAAGACTGGTGTTCACAAGGTTGAAACCTTTGATTATGAAACAATTTACAGTTGCAGAGTATGAATTGCCACTCAGGTTGTGGTTTCAGAGGCTTTGGAACAAAAGAGCAGATGGAAAGAGCTGAGCAGTTCTGACTAAAGCCAGAGAAACCTCGAACATATGGGAGGCACTCTGAGAAGTTTATGAAGTTTGTGAGTTGACAAGGGGATATGGGAGGGGAAGGGTAGATGGGGGAAGTGATGATTGCAACCCTGGGTGGCAAGTATGTGGACCGCGTAAAAAATGTACACTGGCTGTTCACACTCGTCCTGTAAGGATGATAAATCTTCAGAAGGTTTCATAATTTATAGACGATTTTCAAAATTTCTAATTAAACTTCAATGTAATATTGGATTTTAATTAATTCATACATTTTTATATTTAAGCAATAAATTTATTCACAGTTTAATATCTTTTGCAGGCCATATTGATACAAGAAACTAAACTTTATTTTGTTACTTTTTACATTGTAATACTATATTATTATCTATTATTAAAAATTCAAAAATTCCAAGTGTTTTGTAACATTGCTACCAACAATAATGTTCAAGATTCAAGATTCAAGATCTTTATTGGTCTTTAAACACATTCAATAGTGCAATAGACTTCGTCAAGTTACTAAAATATTCTAAACTAAAACAAACAACTCAGATTCTACCTACTCAATCCAGCCTACCAGCAAATATATAGATCTATATAATAATAACAACAATAATGTTATGAAGGCAATAAAGAATGGGTTACTTTGGGATTATACCGACCACACCACTATGAAGAACACAAAAATATACATTTATAGAAACAACATGATAGAACGAAAAAACAACTCTTTAATTACAAAATTACAAACTTACAACGATTATCAATTGTTAATGGGGTCAAATTCCATTATATGCCCCCAACGCTTAAACTTTTTTCAATGAACTTAGAACGTTATAAAACGATGTAGTTGAGTAACATAACTAACATTCCATCAATCAACAAGCAGCATTTCCAGGTATTGTGATCGGTATTGTTGTCGCTGTTATCTTATCTTTCTCGAGAATCCCGATTACAGCAGGCCGCGCGGCATCACATGATTATTTAAGTTTTTTGCACGGTACATAAAAACAAGTTTTGTGTGTTTTTTTCAATAAAGAGTTTAGTTTTTGTTTGGTAATGTTTGTTTTTGTTGAATTTTTGTGTTTGTAGAAATGTAGGGGTAAAACACGGAAGTACAACAAAGCGACGCACCACCTGAACGGGCGGCGAGACTCTGCAATCACGTTATCTACTAGACCGCTCGACTTTGACCTCTGTCTGAGGATGGGGAGGGGTTTGCAATAAGACAATTCCTGTTTTATATTGACGAAATATTGTTCTACGCTAATCTAGTAATCAGTAGAAGCAAAATGTCAAATAACGATTCATGTCTGGGTGTGGTCGGTATAATCCCAAAGTACCAAAGAATGTATTATTATTATAATCAAGAGCTGAACTTAATCTATTTACGATTTTTTCAAGTGTTTTATAACTGAAAACTCAAGACAATTATTTTTAATTATATAATTTTATACTAACATTAAATGTAATGATATAATTTAATTTAGAATATTACATAATTTGCACAGATTATTAAAAGGATTTCGAACAATAAGGTTTGTTTTTTATCTCTAATTAATTGAAAATTTTCCTCAACAAACCTGATAAAACATTCAATTTTAGAAAGAGTTAAAATATTTTTTGACTTATATATTGTTTCCTCGGAAGTGTTTAGAATGAATAAATGTTTGTCTATCACACTTCTTTGGGTATAATTCTAGATTACCGGGGTTTCGGGGTATGATACCCCATCATCATACTATTTGACACCTACTACATAAAAACTGTGTTCATACACCTTGTCAAAGATTAAAAATAAAAATCTATTTTTTTACACCAAAGCCTAACAGATTACCTGAATGAGATTGCCTATGATGGTGGAGATGCTGTTGACGGAGTTAAACGCCGGAGCAAACACCTCATCAGGAACCTGGAGACTTATTTTGTTTGGGTCAAACTCAGGAATCTCTCCTTCTTCTCCTGGAGCTGTGGTGGAAGTAGCAACAGCCTGCTTTCTTGGCTGCAGGGATGACTTGGTCAGCTGAAACAGACAATATCAACTTTGAGTTTGTTTCATAATCTTATTTTAATGCTAAAACACTTCTTCATTTCTATAAACAATGAATATTACTATAGTTAAAAGTTATATTGTTATAAAATGTTGCAAAATTGTTATAAATATACATAATGTATAAGTTAAAACAATAAAATACTTAAGTTGATTTTACGTTGACATTTACTAGTTCCTTCTAACACTTCTTCAAGTATGCATTATATATTCAATTCTATCATTGGTAAAATTAGTGAATAAAATAATGTGTTTAAGTGATCCGAATTAATTATTTTGTTTTGATGAGGACTGATTTAAATAAAAACTCTGTAATGGAATTGCTTATGAATTTATTTTACAGGACTCGGAAGGAGGACCTTACAGGAGTGTAGTGTGGAAGTCCTTGGAGTTCATCCTGAAAAATTCTTAAAGTTCATGTTTGAAAGATGGTCATTAGTAATTATTTTATTTGGATATGAAGTATTATACGGGTACATGGTGTGGGTGCATCGCCAGAAACATAAAATATAAACTAATCCAACAAACTAAAACACATTTAGTATTTATAAATTGCACTAACAACATAATACAATCAAAATAATGATAAAATTAAAATATTAAAAACAGGAGGGTATAACTTATCTGTTCCAGCTATCAAGCAGGTACTCATCCAAGGAGTAATATGTCTCCTTCACCAACTTATCCTTTACAGCCTTTAACATTTGTTTTAGATCAAGGCAATCGCCATGGAGAAGGGATTATGTTAAAAAGTGTTTTAATGGCTCATATAATGGACCTTTTTCAAATAAGGAGAGATTATGGTGGGGTTACTGAAATGTTGAATTTTTCCTTATATTAAAACCAGTGTCTGGAGGAAAACTAAATAGTGTTGGCTTATAATTAAACACAGAGTTGATTTACATTTATCCACACTTTTGAAACCAGTGGCATTTTAATTGATTAAAGTGAACATTTTTGAGGGGGAAACGATCCAAACCCATGTGCCTTTTTGACCTCGGAAATAGAATCCGAACCTCTTTGTTAGAGTTACAGCCTTTTATAGATCACATAAGAGATAACATGAAATCTTACAGAATACCATATCAGATTTAACAGTTTACATACTTTTACAGTTTCATTAGTTTGTATGTGAACTTTATAAACAGTGAAACTGAAGCCAAAAAATCTAAGAAATATACCGTTACTTATTTTGGTTTATTCTCAGTAGATATGAGGTTAAATAAGATTTATAAGCAAAGTTTTCATGACTTTTTGTTCAGTTGTTCAGTCCTATTGTTAATATGTTTGAGAAAGTATTAACATTTTTCGTACCCACTAATCAAATATCGAATTGTAATATTTTTACTATTGGTCAGTAATAATTAGAGTAAATATTAGAGATTTAATGGAAGTAGAAATATAATATAGTTTTATTTATTTTAAATATTACAGTCAGGGAGCCTTACGTTAATCAGGGAGTATAATATGGCCTTGTAAACACTAACTGCAGTGCTTATAATTAAATTATATAAATAGTTCTGAATAAAAACAAATACAGAACCAGGGGGTGAGTAGCTGTGCACGTGACCTTGGCCAGTGGGGGGTGGTGTTGAAGTGTGGGGTGGGGAAGAACTGCATGCGTTTCTGCAAACATCGACTTTGCACTGCCACCACGCTTTGCTGGTGATTGTACACAGACTAACGTTTTTACGCATGACTGTACAACTTTGGCCTGCATCGATCGTGCGCACAATTACATTCCTCGTGCACATGCCTCAATTACGTTATTAACATATTCATATAACGTTTTCAGCCACTATATCAGTGAGATTTCAAAAAGATTGTAGTATACATTTTGTATGCACTTTCATACTAAAAATAAAAGTAAACTGTTTTGTTTTAAATGAAAAATCTAAATATTATTTTTGTTTACTGAAAAATTGATATCACATATTTTCCTTTTACTCTGTCAGCAATGCAAAAAAAATATTTCTTGAAAGTGTTTGGCCAACTACTGCAAATTCAACTATATCTGCTTTCTTGAGAACTCCTCTTTTTCACATTCTTACCATCCTAAAGTATTTAAATTAGGCATACTTAAATTTTTCTACAAATTCTGTTTAGCCATCCCTGGAATTACATTACTTTCACCCAGTAACATTTCCCCACCATTGTTGTATTAAGCTTTAAACTAAACTGGCTTCCTCAGTAAATCTGCTACACAAGACCTTAGAATGGTACCCAATACTTCAGTTAGTAACCCAATATTGCCACTTCTAGTCAGTTACCCACTAGCTTTGTCAGGTACAGTATATATATCTATCTCAGTGGTGTATATTGAAGATTATTTGGGGGGCTGAAAACACTGAGTGGTTTAGGAGGTATAAAATATCCTCTAACAATAGGGGCTTGGGAATCTTCTCCCGGAAAATTTTTGAGATTTAAGACCTCATAAATGTTTTTTAACTGAAAATAAAAAGGTTGCAATTTTAATATTTGTTTTTCCAAAATTTCAGGAGAGGGTAGGGGCTAGAGCCCCTGAACCCCCTATTATACGCCAATGATCTATCAGAATACAGGCTTTGCCAGCAATCATATCTAGCTAGTCTTAATGTGGTATATTATAGTGGCTTCACCAAGGAAGTTTTAAGTATCAGGGTACTGGCTTTGACATTAAAATTTTCTTACTTGCCTCATGGTACAATAGAAAATACACCTGCTCTGCCAATAATATTATTCTGATAAGCTGAAATAAAATGGTTCCATTAACCTTCAACAGTATTCAGTGATAGGTGTAAACTCTGCAGGAAGTTGTAATTCACTTGAATTCCATGGCAGAATGCCAAACATAGATAAAAGCCAGTGGCAAATATAGAACATTATTTCGTAGGGGGCAGGGTTGGCACATTAGGTGGTTTAGGAAATAAAAAAAATATCCTCCCCAAAAGATAGAGGCTCTGGAATCTTTCAGCAGGAAATTATTGAGCTTTAAGACCTCATAAATTTGTCTAGCTTAAAAAACTACTGAGTGCAATTTTAATGTGTACATTTTCAAAATTTCAGGGAGCTTGAGCCACACCCCCTCCCCCTTATTACTTATGATACAAGCATTATAGCTTATAATATAGGTGGATATTTCACTTATGAACGATGTAAAACCATTTCTTCGTCACACACTTATTTTGAATATTTTCAAGATGAACATGAATTCTGTGACAGCATCAGATTCCACAGGTGCAGCACTAAGAGAAAGGTGAAACTGCTATTGTTTTAAACAAGTAAATATTAAATTAATTTTATTTACTAACTGCACGTTACTATTCACGTTAGGACTAGGTGGAATAGTTTTTTTTTGTACCTAAAATTATGTTTGCTGATATTTTTTCAGAGAAAGATTTGTAGAGTTTAGACTTTTATATATTAAAAAAAATAAATTTTAATGTCTAAATTTTTTTTGTTTATATTTTACATATTTGTCCATCAAGTCATTTTCACTGTCGGCTGTGTGTGCCATTATCATGAAAACGAAAAAAAACGAAGCCAATCGTCCTCTTTGTGTGTTGTATATTTCTATAGTACAATCAATCAACATTAGAAATAAATAATAAAATACTCCAGGGCAGTTGAGATGCAACATCAACACGTGAATAGTTTTCTGCATTATGTGACCAGGTGAACCCACCAAGGTGCAAACACTCATTACAGGACCAAGGACGTGCTGACATCTAGTAGAAAATGCCAGAACTACATGTGCAGCGCATAGTTGTCATAGAAATTTTTCTTACGCAGTAATAAGGCAGGCAACAGAATAAAACAGGAGCAATAAACAATATGTAATATTACGTCAAGAAGCATACTTCCACACAATCGCTATGAAGGTATAATACATCAAAAACCATTATGGAGTTAACACTTGCGTATAGAAAGTGAAGCCAGACTCACCATCCTGGGTTGATGTAGAAAACGTAAAGAACACGCTGGGAGTACTTTGTTTACAGTACAAATACACTATACTAAATATCCTTCACTGAAATACAAAAATTGAAATTTACCACTGCTTATAAGAATGAATTCAGAGAGTTAACAAAGCACACACTTCTTTGAATACCTTAGTGAATTATTATTATATGTTTAAAAACTATTTTCTAGTTTCATGATTTTTCACATAGCGAAGACATCTTCTATTGTTTGGTCAAAACAGTTTGGACCATGGTAAAGTTTTATATGAAAATGTAAAACTAAATTTGTTATTTCACATTTTTCTATCATGCCTATATAGATTAGCTAGAAATTTTAGACTATTTCATATCATCACATCAAATACGAATTGGTGTTACTGCTGTAATTAAAAATCACAATTTTTTTTCCAGGTCTTTATTTGAAATTATCTAAAAAAGATAACCATATGATGTAATGGCTCTTTAAGAACAGAAATACGCTTGTGACATATCCATGACTTCATCTCTTGCTAATGAAAATGTTCATGACAAAGCATAATTTTATTATTTTTAATTCTCCCAAATAAAACTATTTAGGCATTTAAGCCATTTGGTGTTTGTACGAAAGATATGTAATGTCCTGAGAAAGGCAGCTGAACTGCCACTTCATGCTCACAGCTTCTGCTTATTCACATAACAGTACTGAAATGCTTACTTTCTTTGTACAATGTATAAATTATTTTTGTATAAAGACATGAGTTAACAAAAATAAACATTTAGGTAGTGAGCTAAAACAATACGTACCACTACGACATGAAACCTTACAAACGTTATACAAATATTTTTGTGACCACATTTTTTGACTAGGTTACATGAATTTAGATAGAAGAAATCAGAAGGAAATTGAAATAAATGGATCTTTGATAATTGAAAGTTTTATTAATGAACCATAACGTAACTTACATTGGCAAAACCTTTTTTCATGCATTCACCTGAGATGTAAACAATTGGTCATCCATGATATTTTGTTGATGTATGAATAACATGGTTTTGGTAGATATTGTCTGACTTTAAATTTACTTGTATGTACATTCCTGTTCACGGCTTATGCACAATGGTGAATTTTTCCTTTTAATGAACAAGAGGAAATATTGGACTTTTATATCTTGATTTATAAAGTGTTTGTTCTCATTAACATGATTTTGATCAATAAATTATCTCAAAATATTTGTAATAAATTCTGAAAAATGTCCTCCTCTGTAGACAAATGGTTATAGTCTCGGCTCTCTAACCGAGAGATCATGGGTTCAAATCCTGGGGAGATGTAATCATGTACTTGGTACTTTTAAAAATTAAAACCAGTGCATTTCGAAGCCGGCATAGCTGATGCTTAATAAGATTAAAAAAAAATTCTGAAACAGTAATGATAGGAATTCTGGATGATTGCAGGTGGTGTGTGGCATTAGAATGAATCAAGCATCGCCAACACGTGAAGAGCAATTTCCTGCTATTGGCCGGCATAAACTTTGCATCATTAATCTATGTTATACTTCCTCTGTGATCTTCACACTAGTTTTTTGTTACAGAACAATCCTGAAGGTCTTTTTTTGAGCCTGTTTCTTGATGGTTTCTAAGTTCATATCGAAGTTGAATTTTGAGTTTTCAGCAGTTTTAATTTGGTTTAATTTTTTAAAGCGATTTCAACACATGTTTTGAGCAATGGAAACAGTGCTGGGCTAAGTGTGTAGCGACAGGTGAGAACTACTCTGAAGAATTTAAAACTCATCTCAAAACCTTACGTTAAAACCCTCTTTTTTAATAACGCCAATATAGATACTTTTTTAAATTTACCTCACATATGTTCTGTAAATATTTCATATACGTATCTCCAACCACTTTTGTAAAGGATGTATTACATACACCCACGTAATACAAGCTTAGATCTCTACCAAATCCTTATTACCAGCCACTTTTGTGAAGAACGTATTACCAACATCCATGTAATACTAGCTTCAATTCCAAAAATCCATATCTCCAGCTATTTTTGTCAAGGATGTATTACAGATACCCATGTAAAGTAGCTTAAATCCCTACAAATCCATATATCCAGGTACTCTTCTGAAGGACATGTTATAGACACCCATGTAATACTACCTTAAATCCCTACAAATCCTCATGAAAACAATAATATATATTTCTATATATTTCCAGTTTTCAAAAAAGTACTCTACTGGCCTATGTTAAAAAAATTTTAAATAATAAAAAGTTAACCCGATTGAATAGAAAATCATGGTCTGTTGGATATCATCATCATCATCATCATCCGACGTTTCCGTTATCACGGGTCGTCGTACACAGCCTCCTCCACTTTTGTCTGTCATTCCAGGTCTCCTCTTCCTCCACCTGCATTTTCTGTAGTCCCCTTCTCTCTATGTCTTTCCACACTTGGTCCCTCCCATCTTCCTCTCGGTCTTCCTCTTGGTCTTCTTCCTCTTTCCTCCTTCTCCAGTGCTATTCTAGGCATTCTATTATCTCCCATCCTCTTCACATGCCCCATCCACTGTATTCTTCTTCTTTCCATTGTCTCTTGCAGTGAAACTACCTTTCAATCTTTCTCTGGTTATTTCATTCCTTATTCTATCTCTTCTTGTAGTCTTCTCTATCACTCTTAAAAATCTCATTTCTGCAGCTTGCAATCTGCTTAAAATCATTTTTAGTCCACGTCCACGTCTCTGCTCCATATAATAAAATTGGTTGGAAATAAGATTTATACATCAATACTTTTGATTCTTTCCCAATGTTCCAACTCCACGACAATCTTCTTCACCATATTGAAAAACTTTCCACTCTTCCATATTCTGTTTCCTATCTCTTCTCTTATTGTGCCCTATCTGTTATGATACTTCCTAAATAACAGAAATTCTTCACCTTTTCAAGTTTTTTTTCCTTCAACTAACACGTCTTTGTTATTTCCTTCCCTTCTCTCTACTTTCATTACTTTACATTTTTGTATGTTCATCTCTAAAACCATATTTCTTCGCCACTTTTGCCCATTTGTTCAACTCTTGTTTCTAACTCTTCTTCCCTATTTTCCCATATCATTATGTCATCCGCATATGCTATCGTCTTAAGTTCTTCTGCTCCTCTGTTTCCTTGTACTTCTAGAATAAATTTCATCCATTATAATATTGAAAAGGAAAGGTGACAATATGCTTCCCCTGCCTTACTCCTCTCTCTGTTTTTAAAAGTTTCCGTATATTTTTCTTCAATTCTCACCCCTGTTTTTTACATATGCCGTACAGGTTCTTTATTCTTATTACTATTCCCTCATGCAATCCTCTCTTTCTCATACTCTCCCATATCCTTTCACTCAGTACCTTATCATATGCCTTCTGTAGGTCTATAAAATCTACCATTGTATCTTTTCCGTATTCCCACCTCTTTTCTAACACTTGTCTCATCACAAAAATAGCATCCACCGTTGACCTACCTTTCCTAAAACCACATTGCTCCTCTCTTCCTGTTTCTTCCAGTACTGGTCTAATTTTCTGCAACAGTATTTTTTCATAAATGTTTTGTGTATGGCACAACAAAGTTATTCCCTCGCATTTTTGCTTGTTGCCTTTCTTAAAAATCGGCACTATTTATTCCCATTTTCCAGTCTTCTGGTATCTTCTTTTCCTTCCAAATCACTCTCATCACTCTGTACAACCATTGCATTCCTAATGGTCCCGCCGCCTTTATCATCTCAGCCGTCAGCTCATCTATTCCCGCAGATTTCCCCTCTTTCATCTCTTTAACCGCTTTCTCCAATTCGCACATACTGTTGGATATGATGGGTCTAATACATATTGAGTAAAAAATTTAAAATTATTTCTTAAATTAATTTATTTCCGATTATTTAGCATAAACCTGTAAGGTACACATTATTTTAAAATATATAAATTGTTTGTTAGCACAAAAGTAAAAGATTCTTTGAGTAAATGTACAATTTTTAAGTATAAAAAGAAAATATTACACATCAACTAATACGTTTGACCAGTACTAATGTCCGTTTTTTCTAATGTAGCATAACTACCCTTTTAGTAGCATTAGAAGATAAATGGAAAGAATAATAATGCTGTAAAATCAACAGAATAAAATATTTATACCACAATATAATATACTTAATGAAAATTCATAATGTAAAGACACCGTTGCAAGCGTACATTGACAACAAATTGTCCAGTCTTACCACTAGACAGCTGAGCAGAGTAGATAAATGTAGGTCATCGGAACAGGTTCTGAGGATGATGTAAAGGTAGGATCAGCCGGAGCAACTGCTATGAACTGTAGTCAAGTGAAAGGTCGTTAGAGCCGTAATAAAAAGATGTTTGTAGTACGTAAACATTTTCTATCACGAGGCTATTTCCCATGCTATGTAACTAGTAAGTGTAAGTAAAACTAACCATGCCTTACAAAAAGGTGTATCAAAGCTATTGAAAGATAAGTAAATTGTATACAGAACATCGCTATGTATATGTATTTTATCAGTTTGATTAATATTTTATTTCCAAAAACAATGTTTTATCTCCTTACATAAAACACACACAGTTTGTTTAACGAGTATAAATTCTATCATTTGGGAAAGAAAGCACGCCCTTTGATTTATAATCATTTTACACAACTAGTTGTTTTACATTTGAATTCTATCAAAATATCATAATTATAGTACTGTATTGTTACATTTTATGGATAAAATAATAAAATACCAGTACTGAACACGTAAAAAGTAAATTTCCACAAACATTAAAGCCTGTAGTTTTTAAAATATACTTAATTTAAATGTTAATATAGAAAAAAGTTCATAAAAGTAACATGCTATTAACAATATTGACAAGAGATGTTCGTTAGAGTAAAGAATAAAAAATATATGTTATCAAAAGTATTTTTTCTTAGTTGCCATTTTATTTAAGTATGAACCTTGTATTTTTATCTTGTGATAGACATGGAAGTACGCTATAGATTGTTGCAGATTTTGACACATTCGCTCGTTCTTGGCAGTCAACAGAAGCTAGTATCTTCGTGTTCATTTCTCTTGACAGTTTACCACAGCAGACTCCTCCTCCACCTGCGTCTAGAATACTGAGCGTGTATAAACTTCCAACTGATGCTGTCACCTTATCACTTCTGGTGACAGCTGTAGATCTCAGCTGGGGTTGTTTGAAGTATACAGAGAAAATAGTGACGCATTTCTATCGTTATTTTTAGTATGTTCTATATGCTTCATAGGTGAATGCTCCATTAAACGACTAAGTTTAACATTCTGCTATGTATTTATAAATTAACACCTGACTTATTTATTGAAACACTGCTTCACCCCACAGCTTACCACTTGTATATCGTAATGTACATTGCAGAGATTGGTGATGAATGCTTTTTAACTGTATCATTCAAGGGCAAAGC
>NW_025782704.1:0-33041 GCF_021130785.1 Homalodisca vitripennis
TAAATATTTTAAACGTTAATATTTAAGAACAATGGACTTGGTTGATTAAATATGCCTTTGATTTACAATAAGATTATTTCACATTTTAAACATTTAATCTATTAAGTTACCACCACTTTTCATAATACCCAGGTTGAGTCATTTAAAATAATATTACGCACACTGCTACACAGAACGCCTCCTCTCCTCTCAGATCGACCCTGCACATCGCACCTATATCGACCATGTGTTACCACATGATTAACCTTTTAAATGCTAATTGGCAATCAATTTTTAACAGCACTAATGTTTAATGTTTTTACGTTACAATTACAATTTCAATAGACAATCGAATTAATTTAAAACGAGGTCAAAAAAAGCTTAAAACCATGGATTACTTCAGATTTAGTCCATGCTATAAGACAAAAGAGATAAATTACGTAAATTAGTGGAAAAGCAACCATTTAATGTGGAGCTTAAAACCCGCTATGTCAATTGCAGGAACATTTTAAGCAGAAATTTAAAGCAACTAAAAAATATTATTTTTGTGATAAATTCGACCAAGCTAATGGGGATTTAAATATGTTTTGGGGGGTTTAATTAAATTGAGTGGTAGAGGGGTTAACAAAGTTTCTTCCCTAAAACAAATTATTTGCCAAATACCAAATTATTCAATGACAAAATTAAGCTTGAAGTAGCTAACGAATTTAATAAATTCTTTACTAATGTGGGGTCAGAACTTGGCGAACTCTAATGGCTCAAATGTATACAATTTTTTTTCAAAGACAGATCTTATAGGCTTCATTCGATCTTTAAACTTACGGACTGTTACAAGAGGTTATACGTTACGTATCCAGTTTGAGAGGAAATTTCGCTCTTGGGCACGATTCAATACCTGCAAGTATATTAAAAAAAAATCACAAACACATTCATTTTTTGACAAAATAAAATCCGCAAGTACATTTTTGCCTTCAGGCAATTACGAGAAGTACTCACAGATAAGGAAATTAAAGTGGTCTATTTTGCTTTCGTTCAATCCCAACTTTCATTTGGTATTATAGTCCGTGGTGCTGCTTTCAAAACTATTCTTGAGCCATTAATTTTTGAACAAAAAACAATACTAAAAATAATGTTCTTTAAGAGTACCTACAACATATTCTTTAGAAATTAATTTTCTTCGAGGAAGAACTAATGACTATAAGAAATTTGGTCATCAAAAACCATTCTTATTTTACTTATACATTAATTTTCATACTATTTTAGTGTTGAGAAACTGATACTCATAATACACGGTACTCGCAACAAGTCGTCATTACAGGTTTCTATATTAAAAAAAAAAACATTCAGCGTAACAAATTTGTATTATATTTCTCAAGTTTTGTTACCGTAACGTGTGTTTGAGTTACAACTTCGCTTCTGTGTTGCAATTACCTAATCTTTACTGGTTTTAAAAAACGCGTGAAGGAATGGGTTACTATTGTTAGAATGGCGAAGAAGTATATTAGACTTATAGTCCCTTTTTATCGCTGAACTTCTAAACCCTTCCTCGCTATTTATTGTATTCGGTCTGTCCTTCATTATAATTACCATAACTAATACTTCATACGACAGTGCAGCAAAAACTAGATTTTATACTCGGTTACGTATCATTATCAAATGTGACTCATCAATTGCCTGCGTGGTCACTGTTGTCATTGCCATCCAGGCCGGATTAAAAATAAATTCTAAAACCATTAATAATTTAAAAAATTACTAAACTACTATTTTTTACTTATATTATTTGTTCTATTATTAGTTTTGAGTTCCAATATTCACGACCAGAGCCTACGCACAGGTCCTAGGCCCAATATAGGCTCATCCCGGTTATACTACTCTTCTTATTTCAAATTTTAACTGAAATTAAATAGAATTAATGCAAGGTTTATTATAAATAAGAAATAATTAACTACGTATAAGTACGGTATTGTTACACTCTGATTTTCAGACATTGTATATATTTGCTTACGTTTGTTGCAAAACGTGTAATAGGCTATGTGTTTTATTGTACTATTTTTAAGAAAATAAACCATTTTCATTTTCATTTTTCATTTTCACCTGATTTGGAACAATGTATCAAATTTATTCAGTTGCCAGTCCAAATTGAACAAAACTTTCAAAGTTGAACGGGTCTTTTGAAAACACTCCGACCCGGATCACTCGTTCACCTGACTGACTCGTTCGAATTGAACGGTCCAAGTAAGTTAACTGCAGTATAAAACAATATGGCGCGAGCAAGACAAGATTTAAACAGCTGACAAGAAGATGCTCCGCCCACTCGCCACTCCCCCCCCCCCGCCGGAGGGGGGCCCCTTCTGCACTGTGCTGCTCAAATATTTACTTCTGCGCAGGTTTCTTTATTAGCGGTTCACCTATAACAACTGATTTTATTACTACAAAGTTTGGTAGAAAAGCCTTTGAAACATAGCAATTACTGTATTTTTCCACTAATTAATTTTCAATATGAATAATTAGTTTTCCCTGAATAAAAACAAAACCCTCATATCAGTTGTTAAATTTATGAAAATTTTTTAATGAAATAATATATGTAGCTTTAAGTCTACATTTCATACATTTTTTAAGAAGATTCACAATATTACATACAAACTGAATAACATAACAATCACCAAATATAAATTTAAGTTAACTAAAAATATGTTTAGTAAGGAAAAATTTACGTGGATAATAGAAAGGCACACAGCCGCAGCGTGATAGTGATGCGTTACTTTCACATTCTAGGTCACAGTTTTTCTCTGTGTAGTACTGAAAATACTTAAGCGGCCTTTCATCATCAAAGAAGCAGCCTCTCAGCTTCGGGTCCCATCTTCTTAACTCCTCTTTAGTTGTTTTGATTTCTGGGACAATTTTGATGGTGGTCAAGCGATCAGCGTGCACATATGTTGAGGGGTGTGATGGGGTAGGCAGCTCTGCTGGACTGTGCAGGATCACCTGTAGGCAGACGTGTTTATGCAAAATTTACTGAGATAATACACCTTTAAATAAGAACTATTCACATCTTTTAGCATTATTTAGCTTACTTATGTTAAGAGAAGTGGCATTATTTTACTATTATTGAGATCAACGTTAGTATTCTAGCACCAGTGTTGCAGATGATTTATTATTCATATAAATACAGGTCTAAACTCATGCCAAATTTCACGTCAGCTTGGAAGGCTTTACGTATGTGGCATGCAGTCGCTCCCAATGAACAGATTGTTTACCAATTTCAATATCGATTTAGTAGAGTTGTAATTGCTATTCCAATGTCAAACCTCTAAGTTTAACATGTTCAGTCTCTGTAATGCCTTACCTTATTTGTATAATATTTTAGTAATTTATTTTATTCAGCTGATAATTGTTATGAAATTGTAAAAATATTTAAAATGTTTCAAATTTTTTAATTTACACATGACAATGGCATCTTTGGTGTTGAAAGGCCTCTTACAACAAATTAAAAATTATTGGGCACTGGATGTTTCTTTTATTATAACATTCCAGAAACGTTTTAACCTCCCTCCACTCTCATAAGAACAACACTCTGTAGTTACTCGTAATCGTTATCTTATGGGATTTTAATTCTTCATGTACTTTGACTTCACATAAACGTTCATGTTTCTTTACATTTTCACATTTTTACTTTTCCAATCTTTGACAGAAATGTCAAATTTTTGTTTACTTAGATTTTCAACATAAGCAGTTTTTAAAAGTTACGTTGTTTTGCAGCATTCTCAGTTTAGCCACCCCCACAGATTAGCTCAATAGCATTAAGTTCTGGACGATAAGGAGACAGTCTTAAAATGTCATGTGTCCATGTTTGTTTAAAATGTAGTCTACTATATATTTTTATATGTAGGCTTGTGACGTTTAATAAGCTCGAACAATCCAAATTTAAGCATGTCTTTTGTAAGTGGGATATTTTTTTGACAACAACCAGGCTTGCATATCAGCTTTATTGCTATTACAGGTAGGGCTTTTATCCATTTGAATACTTTGATACAAAATGAAACGATGTCTCTACCACTACACTTCTTTCTGTACATTTATATTAACTTTTCTGTTAACCATTTAACGTACATGTTGTGATTCATTCAAGAAATGTTTTCTAACCAAATAAAAATTGTTTACAATATGCCACACTGTGAATATCAAAATCATCCAGACTAGTTACACGATTTGGTTGTTTTTCTTTTTTTGTTTAGATAATCGGATGATAAAGGAATGTCACCTTGTAATATTATCCTTTTATGCATACTTTTTGATGCCCCAATTGGAGCTTGACCTCGTTCACGCACCTTCTTAATATCTAAAAACCTTACAGCTTCAGCATTCATAAATCCATAACTTTGAAAATCACTTCTCACAACTGGCTGTTATAAATTTTGTAGTTACTTCAGTTTTAAATATTGATTATAACATTTTAAATAGAAATTTAGCGATGGTTAATTGCTTCATTACTCACTATTATTTTACTATCAAATTAAATTTTATATTGATATTAAAATTATTTTTGTTTAAATTTTCATTTTGACCTACCTCAAAGCCATGACTTCCAAAAAAGCATGTATCGTCAAAGTCTATAACATTAAGATTGAGCATGAACGTTGCATCCTGTCCAGAGCCTCCTCCCCGGATCCTCCATGGTGTACTATTGAACACTTTCTTGCCCCTGTAGCCTCGGTCAGGGCTCCAGATTATGTCATCATCAATGGATTCCACTTGACGACCATAGTTATGTAAACTGAAATTTTATTATATGTTATATCTAGTTATCAAAATTATGTTTATGAAAACTTTTGAGCAAATACTGGAAACTTCTAATTATTAACAACATGATAAAAATATAGTTACTACTAACTAATATCAAACCGTTTCAAATCTTACTTGTCTAAAGAAGTTAGGTAGTTTGTGTTAAAGGTGAGCGGTTGTCCAATTGAGAGGTGGTATGCGGGGGTTCCTCAAGGCTCTGTTTTTGGTCCTTTTTTTAATTTCCATAAATGACTTGCCTTATAGCATTCAAACTGATTCTCATTTATATGCTCATGACTCAACTTTTTTAATGCGTGGCCTAGATCATAATATATTAAAATTTACAAGTAAAGGACACTTTAAGAGCTGTCTCAGATTGGTTTGCAGGTAACTGTTTCCTGTTAAATCTTGAAAAGACTAAGAATGTTATTTTTAGCCTTGGCATGTTATTGATAATTTTCCATCTCAAGTTTATGTTAAGTTTTAGGGGGTTTTATAAGATCCAAAGTTGACATGGGCTCCGCACATTGACCACCTCACCATTATTTAGAACACAGACTATCTAGAACCATCTTTCTTTTATCTAGGCTAACCCACTTTATGCCTTTAATGTTAGGTCCGCTTATTTTGCACTCTTTCAGTCTTTTGTAAACCATGGTCTGATTTACTGAGGTTGTTCTCCTAAATTTAGTGAAGTACTATTAATATAGAAGAAAATAGTCCTCCAAAGCAGATAGGTTAACTCACTGTAGGCCGATTTTTGTATAATTATAAATATTTCCTATTAACGTATATATCTTTCAATTACTAGTATTTACTTTTAAGAATGTGAAAAATTATATTCAAAGAAGCGATGTGCATGGTTTTAATACTAGGAATAAGGGCAAAATAAACCTACACAAGAAAGAAGATAAGTCAAGGTCAAGCTACATAATTATGGACATAAGACTTTGAAAAAAAAAAAAAAAAAAAAAAAAAAAAAAAAAAAAAAAAAAACGTTGGTAATCTTACAGGTAATTTAAGTAAATGTATACGTTTCTTTGCATGAATTCTTTTTACTACATGGACAAATACTTTAGCATATCATAGTCACAGTTAAATACTTTTTTCAATACTTAGTCATAAGGAACTTTAATTGTGATTTAATAAATTGTTTTAATATTAATTAACAATTTAATGTTAATTGTTTTTATATACTTTCTTATTTAGTTAGCCTGTTACTCAACTGTTGATTGTTCATTTATTTTTAGTTATTTGTAGCATGTTTTAAATAAGAAGGATGAGAAAAAGCTTCTAGTTTTCGAGAATAGAATTCTACGTAAAATTTATGGGCCATCATATGAAACAAGGGGTATGGAGAAGAAAACATAATAGGGAAGTCAGGGAGCTCTACAATAGTACGGATGTAATAGGAGAAATAAAGTGCAGAAGACTCCGTTGGGCAGGCCATGTTTTGAGAAGAGAAGAGGAATGCAAACTGAAGAGGGTAATGTACGGTAACCCAGAAGGAAGACGGCCCCAGGGGAGACCAAAAGTGAGATGGTGGAACCAGGTGAAGGCTGATATGGAGAAGATGGGCGCTTCAGAGGAAGATGCAGAGGACCGTTCAAGATGGAGGAGCTTTGTTGGTGCAGAGGTGTTTGTAAGTAAGAGTAAGTAAGTAAGTAGCATGTTTTAGTACAATTATTTTACCTTGAACATTACTTATTTATTTATTATTCTAGTTCCTAATGTCTATCATGTCACCCTTGATCACTAAATTACTTATAATACTTAAGCCCAGTCTCAGCTTGTGTCTGGAGCACTATTAACGGACAATATAAAACTATGTATGAATTTAATTAACTTGTCATTGTATTTATATGTAAAAATGATTAATAACTATATTAATTCTATAATTAACAAAGTTTTATACAGTTATTTATACTGCTTTACACACCAATATTTCTTAAGTAGTTCACAATCTGGTTCGACAATAATTATTTAAATACATTTTTTTTGAAGATGGGTGTGATTGACAACACTGATCAAAGATAATAAATCCTTTAGTATACTGACGAGGAGAAAATGGATTCCCGGAAGAGTCGATTTCCCGGGAGGCTGTTGAAGGTGTGGCAAGCTCCTGAGGGTGTCAACACAGGCTGGATCATGCTGCAGATATCTGGCACATAGTTATTCAGCCACATTAAAGCGAGTGTGTCACTGCATCTATCCCAAATGTCCTGAAAATAAGTGTAATTGATATCACAGACTTATATATGGTGTTCATTTCTATTGACGATTCATTGACTGATTGTTAATTTGATGGGTTGAATGTATATTTATGTCAAACAATCTAACACTTTATGCAGATGATCAACTGCACCTGTTCAATCTAAGAATGAGGACAAATTGAAAGTTAAAATAAGTGAAACCATATCTAAAATATAGGAATAGTTTGAAGCAAATGGACTCAAACTAAAAAAAAAAATTGGTAAAATATTGTACTCCTCAATCAAGAAATAATTTTTTTATTGATGTAAAATTTGAATATTGGAGATTTTTTACTAGGAAAAACACCAAATTTTTGGGGCTAGAACTGGATTTGCATTTAAATTGTACTAAGTGCATTGAAACTATTTTAAGAAAGTTAAACTCAGCATGCTTTCAAATGCTTATTTTGAGACATACCATGGATTTAAAAAACATGTTTAATCATATATTATGTTTGTTTTTATTCAATTCTTCAGTAGAGGATTAAGTTCTGGGGGTTTTCAACAGATATAGATAAAAGTTTTAAAATTCAAAAGAAATTTGTAAGAATAATGACATTTCCACCTTGGAAGGCTTCTTGTAAGCCTATCTTTAATGAACATAACATTTTAACTGTACCAAGCCTAATAATTTTCAAAACTCTATTAACAGTGCAGTCTAATTACGACAACCTTTTTAATGAAAACCATAAACACAATCATAATACTAGGTATAAAACTAATTTTCAATATCCATGGAATCATCTGAAAGTGGTGGAAAAGACACCATACTACATGGGGAAAAGATTTTTCAATAAATTACCTTTAAGTTTAAAGGAATTAATGTATTCAGGCGCATTCCGAGATAACATTAAAGAGTTGTTACTTAAAAAAACATATTATAATGTGAGTTTTTTAAATGAAGCTTTTTAAATTTTAAGCACTGTAGACTATTACTGTTTGTTAACGTTGATTTTTATATTTTTGAGTAGGTCTACAAGTTGACATAATTGCTTTCCTATGATGAGTTAATTAATACCCTGTTTTATTACTGTTTTGTGGGGTTTTATTGTACTATGTGTTTGGTTGTTTGGATTTATTCAAACAAGAACAGTGTAGGTTATATCTGACAATGTCATCTGTTTCATAGCTATGCTATGTTATTATGAAACGTTTGTGACAATAAAGATCTATTTATTATTGATAATTTTTGTGAATGTATATATATATATATATATATATATTATATATATATATATATATATGTGTTATGTTTATACATAAATAGTTTTGGTTGATTCTATTTTTCAAAGAAATTTTATTGTGAGTTTTATGAAAGTTTTTTAGGATTTAACCAGTTTCAACATTCGCTAGCAAACTTCTGATATATTATATATTGATTTAAAAATTATTCTACTACATATTTTTATCAAATGTTCACGAAAACTATGCAAGGATAAACCAAAGAAAGGAAATATTGTGGCTACGCCCCCAGGCATCTATTTGGGTATTGGAATATCTGTGTGTAAGAGGAATTAGGAGATGATTTTGGAAGATGAGATGTACCAGGGAGTTTTAAGTAGACCATGTTTCTCTGGATTTAAACAAAATTTTGACTTTAAAGGCATTTTGTGGCTTGTTTGGAGACACGTTGAAAAGTGGACTGGACCTTTTTTGTAGAAAATGTAATAACTTTATTCAATTCTGGCCTCAGATTTGAGATATAACTTCATGTTTGGTCGCTATCAGTCATATACAAAATGTCTGCACAATCTAACAATTCTAATGTCGGTTTTCAGCCAAGAGCTAGCTGGTTTGCCCTGTGCAGGGCTTGGGAGAAAAGACTACGGTTTCAGTGATTATGAATTGCTTAGAGCAGTTTAAAATTATAACATTATTTGCTGTCAGGCTTTTTTTTGGCATTTACACAGTGTAAAGTACAATTGTATAGAATTTCAATTTTTCAACATACCAAGAATTGGAATAGACTCTATATACTGTACTGAATATTACTTAATCTAAGTTAGTAATTTTGATCTGCTGAATAAGCTGATCAGGGGGTGTAATTCAATCAGGATATAATCTGGATCCAAGAGGACCACAAGGAGGATAAAAATAGGGGGGAGGGGGTTGAATTTACACAGCAGATTATCAGGACCATACCATGAAGTTACGGAGGGAGCAGTTAATGTTACAGCAGATTAAATGAACACGTGGTTTTATAAACTTAACCATGTGGTCAAAAAGTGATGGATGAAGAATTGTTAGCTAAGGGTCGAGCATATTGATCCGCAAAGTTTCCTTTTTTAATTAGCTCACATCCAATTAAAATATTTGGTAGACTTTTGACATAATTGTACACCTGGCTGATTAATTCCTCTAGTTCTTAACTCGAACTAATCCGCCTGGCCTACTTATTCTCATAATTGACTTAACTACTTCAAGAAAAGAAACTGCTGTTTTGACCCTGATAACCTTATTCTTCCTGGGAATATCTTTTGTGTAAAATAAGACACCCTGATCGACTTATTTAGCAGATAAAGATTACTGTATTTAGTTAGTATTTTTCAGGGAATAAAAGTAAAGTCCACTTCTTGGTACACTAGCAAATGTTTAGCATGTAATCACTAATAAACACTTGAAAGCTAGCAATTTCACTTAAATTACTCTGAAAAATTCACATTGGGTGATCGCTGCAGTCTTTTATTCCAAGCTGTGTACCAGCATAATCAGAGATCATAGCTTAAATTTCATGGCAAAATTGTCTAAGATAATTTTACTACAAAAAAGGTCCAGTCACTTTTTGTCCATAGACAATAGACAATAGACAATAGACAAAATTCTTTATTCATAATCTTCAAGATTAGAATGGTGTCATAAAGTTTACATGTAATAAAGTTTACGATGGTTGTGTAAGTGTAAATAAGTTATCAGTTCTCCAGTTAAGAAATTCTTCAATTGAGTAGAAGGGACGTTCTTGGAGCCATCTGGTTAGTTCCCTTCTGAATTGCTGTTTGTCTGCAGTATGATTTTTAACTTCAGGCACGGGGTTAGTATGTTCAGGAATTTGGCGCCCGTATAAGTAGGTTGCTTCTCAAATAGAGTCAATCTATGAGAGGGAAGTGAGTAATTGTTTGCTGCTCTTGTGTTGTGTGAATGTACATCTCCTCTTCTTGGTATGTTTTGTTGACTGGTATGGACAGTTACTTCTAATATGAATAGGGCAACTGTTGTTAGAATATTTAAGTTTTTAAAAGCTTCCCTGCATGAATCTATTGGTCCTAATCCTGACATTATGCGGATTGCTTTCTTTTGCAGCACCATGATCCTGTTAGTGTTAGTTTTCGAGGAGCTGCCCCAGATGGCTATACCATATCTCAGGTGGCTTTCAAAGAGAGCGTAGTATGCACATTTAATTATTTCGGGACTACCAACTTGTTTTAATCTCCTTAGCACATACAATGATGTACTGAGTTTTCCACATAGCTGGTCTATTTGGTCATTCCAGGAGAGAGTTTCGTCTATGACTAGTCCAAGGTACTTTACATTTTGCATTCTTTCAGCCTCTGGTAGTTCCAAAACTTCTCCTTTGCTTCGTCCAAGTATTAGTTGCTGAGTTTTAGTGCTGTTCAGTACTAGATCATTGGCTTGACAATATTCTATTGCCATATTAATAGCTATATATGAGTCTATTTCCAGTCTGGTGGGCTTTTTGTTTTGTAACAGGAGTACTGTATCGTCAGCATACAATAGCATAGAGCAGTATTCTCTGAGGTAGTCAGGGAAGTCACTAACAAAAATTATATACAGTATGGGGCCCAAAACTGAGCCTTGTGGAACTCCTCTACTGACTGGCAGTGGTGGTGTCGAGGTAGTTTTTGTTGTCACTCCTTGTGTTGTGCTTCTTATTTCTACCGTTTGCATTCTGTCCGTTAGGTAGCTCGTAAACCAGTCAGCAGTTTTCCCTACCACTCCCCGAGCCTTCAACTTTTTCACAAGTATGTCATGGCTTAAGCAGTCAAAAGCTTTTGTAAAATCCAAGAAAATAGCAGTTGTTGTATCTCCTTTGTCTATTGCTTTTATTAAATATTCGACAATGCTTGTCAGTCCAGTTGATGTAGATTTACCTCCCATAAAGCCATGTTGTTCTTGGGGAAGAAGGTTGTTAGTATTGAGATGGTTTAATAGTCTTGATAAACACAATCTTCTCGATAATTTTGGATATTGCAGGCAGTAGGGATATTGGCCGATAGTTACTGGCTTGTGTTGGATCCCCTTTTTTGAGTTTAGGGTACACTTTAGCTAACTTCAATTTTGTTGGGAAGATGCCCTGTGCGAATGACTTATTTATTATGTTGGTCAGGGGTAATATTAGATGATCTTTACATGCTTTAATAAGTTTAGTGGAGATGTCGTCAAAACCAGCTGAGTTTTTCTGTTTCATTGTCTGTATAGTTTTCCTAACTTCCTGTTCAGTTGTCGGTGAGAGAGTAAGCGTGTCTTGAATGTTGTGTATAGTGGAAGGTCGTTTAACTAGGTGACCGTCATATGTAGCTTGTAGTAGGGTGTTATTAGCGACATTAGCAAAGAATTTATTGAAGTGGTCTGCTACCTTTAAGGGATCTGAAATTAAAGTTCCATTATTGCTAAGTTTTATCGTATCATTACCATTTTTACTTTTGTGTCTCTCCTTATTAATTATATTCCATATTGCCTTGCTTTTATTTTCTGCTTTATTAATGTGTTCAGATGTCTTAAGTTTCCTTTGGTTTTTGAGATGAATGTCGTATTCCCTTTTCTTTTCTGTTGCCTTAGCCTTGTTTTTATGTGAGCCAGTAAGCAGATATTTTTCCTGTGCAGCTAGGAACTGATTTCGCCTTTTCCATTGTCTCTTGGTTAAGTACAGTTGGCTGTTGCGGTTTCCTCTTGCGAGTTCGAGTATGTGGGCATGCTACATCCATGTTATACGTCAGAGTTCTTAAGAATGTGTTATAAGTGTCTTCTACCGTTTCCAATCTAAGAATGTCATTCCAAGTCTCCTGTTTGAGTAACCTATTAAGCAGTTCCAAGTTTCTGTCAGTGAAATGTCTACTATACATAATTTGGTCAAATGGATTGAGCTTGTTGTTGTTCAGTGTCACCAGTTGTCCTGTATGGTCGGATATGAAAGTGTTAATGACATTGACTGTTGGTTTGCAAGGAATTTGATTGGAGCAGACCATATCAATGGAAGTTGCAGTGTTCGGGGTGATACGTGTAGGTGGTAGTTGATGTCTTGTGATATTGTATGAATTAAGAGTCTCTTGGAGTTGGTTGTTGTTTCTATTTGTCTCAAGGCAGTCAATGTTGATGTCACCGATTATCAGTACTGGGCTATTCCATGTAGGTATAGTTTTCTAGCGTGCTAGATAAGATGTCAATGGCTTCGTCCAAATTCGTGTTTGGTCTGTAGATTCCGACAATGTATGTGATTTGTTTTTTTTATTGTCAGTTTTATTGCAGACAGCTCACATACAAGTTCCTGGCTATGTATGTTTCTTTCCAGTCCAGAAGCGTAGTTCTTAAGTTCATCTTTCACTAGTATCGCCACTCCCCCTTTTTGGTGGTGCTCTCGACAAAAACTCTCTATTAGTGTATAGCCTTCTAGGTTGGTATTTTCTAGATTTGACTTTGAGAGGCCGTGTTCTGTTATTATGAGGACATCTGGATAGGTATTGGTGAGGAGGTCAGTCATCATATCTATTTTATTTGAGATTCGATCTGTATTTTTGATGTAATATTGTTAGTGAAGTGTCTTCTTTTTTTGTAGAAATTGTGGGTCTTTCCTTTTTTTTGGATGCTGCATCTGTTGGTTTTTGTTTATTTAGGATATTTTTGGGAGGAGTACATTGGTTTCTAGCAGGTTTAATTTTGTTAACTCTATGTTGCGTATTGGGGTAGGAGCAGGGTATGGTCTTGTCTTGCATCATGATCCGGTTTGGTGTTGTTATGTATTTTTCTGTGTCATGTGGTGGTCTTCTAAAAAATGAGTTGAAGCTCTGGTATCTGGAATTTTGTCTTGAGCAACGTCTGGTAGTTTTATTGTTTTTCTTGTCACTTCTTGTAGGTGTTCCATTAAAAATTCTTCAAGCGTTATACCTTTAAGTTGTGTTGCTGTAATTGGGGGCCTATTTTGTACACGAAAAGTACCAAACTCTTTGGCAATTTTATTGGCTGGTGTTTTTTTGATGGTTTCATTTTTGTGTCTCTTTATTTCTTGGAGTTCTTTATTTTTTGCTACCTGTAGCGAGATACTGAAGATATTTTGTTTCTTAGATCCTTGTTTTTTAAATTTTTTATTCGTGCAATTTGGTGATAGAGGTTGTTTAGCTGGAGATGTTTTGTAAGTTAGCTCTGCAGGTGTCATTGTGTTTTGTAGTTTGCATTGCAAATCATTTATTGTTGACTCCATGTGGTCATGTCGACATTTTAGCTTGGTTAGTTCGACCAGGATATGTGATGTATCGCTTGGTTTAGGGGGTGTCAAGGTTTTTCGTCTGGGTTCCGGAGTCAATGGCAGTAGCTTCTTCTTTATTGTAGATATATTTTTTTGTACTGTTTAATTTTTTAATGCTGTTTTCAAGCTGATTGATTTTTCCTTCAAGGATACCGATAATTTTTTCTTTGCTTGCGTCTTGTTCTTCAAATGTTTTTTCTAATGCAACTTGTAATTGTTTCTCTTTCAGTAGTTGGTTCTCAATTTCTGTTAGTGCATCAGTTAGCAAGGCATTTCTACTGAGTAAGGATTCATTTTGCGACTCAAGTTCCTCTATCTTAGCTTGATATGTTAGTTCTGACAAAGTATTTAGGTTGGAGATCTGTTTTGCCAGTTGGGAATTTCTTAGTGTTAAAGCATGTAGGTCCTGCCTGAGTTTGTTGTTTTCTGCGAGTAGGGCATTTCCTGCTTCAGCAGCTAATGTTAGAGAGGTTTCTAAGTCATCTGTATTTTCAAAATGTTGTATTTTAGTATGAACATCTTCCATCGTAGATTGTGGTTGAGTGGAAGTGTTATTTTCTAACAGGTTCTCAAGCTTTGTTTCAATAATTTTATTGGCTGGTGTTTTTTTGATGGTTTCATTTTTGTGTCTCTTTATTTCTTGGAGTTCTTTATTTTTTGCTACCTGTAGCGAGATACTGAAGATGTCATATCCCCAAGGGTTAAGACATAAAAAACCCTCAACGTCAAAACTTTGTTTAAATCAAGAAAATAAGTAAAGATTACGGTCTACTTTTAACTTCCTGGCATACCTCATCTCCATTCCTTTTCCGAAATTTGAATGGCTGCCATCTTGAAACCTTAAAGGTATAAAAAAATTATCGGTTTAGAAATACTGTCTCTACTTCCAAGTTTGGTATGAATCTATTAAGAAAATATGGTAGTTATCGTGTTCACAATTATTCTTGCAATACTAGTTAAATTTTTATGCCCGCTATCTGGAAAACCATACCTGATATGAAAAAAAAAACATTGGGACAAATATTATTGTAAATGATCTGAGAATTCTAAAACACTTTTTCTTTCGCACTATAATGCATAATACCTATTCTTTTTCGAAACCTTGAATGGTTGCTATGTTGAAACATGTCAAAACAGCTGGTGCCTCTCAACTGTGACATATTTTGTTGTTCCCGGCTTGTGCATGCGTAACTCTGAAGTGGTTGTGCTTGTTTTGTTAAAAAAGTACCATTAGAATTGTTATAAAAAATTTCAAAATAGTTTAGCATCTTGTTAATTTTTCATAAGTGATACCTTTCAACCATAAAAGTTTGTCGCTCACTTAGACTAAACATACAAATCCATAATTTAATAAAGTTTATATATAAGTAACACTTACATACACACTTATACATGCACACATATTAATTACAAAAATATTGCTAAGATAAAAATATTAAACAATGAAAAAGCCTCCAAAAACAAACTAATACTTTTAAACAATATATTAATTCATTAAAATCATGAACCAAACACATATTTATGAAAAAAAAGGAAACAACTTGAGGTCTCTTTGATCAAGAGAATAGTTAACTTTTCAGCTGTTTTAGTGAAGCAAACAGAAAAAAAGTTAAGAAAAGATCATTGTTGTTGGTAAATTGTTGCATATTAATGAGAACAGAAACTGATATACACGATATTTTTGGATTGTGGAAGAGAAAACAAATTAAGAGTATTTAGCCTAACTGAATAAAGTAATGCACTTACATTACTTATCTAATTTGACATGAAAGAAATAGTAAGACCAAAACTTTTATTATTTAGATACCGCTATGAAATATAACTTGATGAACAAAAATATGAATGTATCATGTGGCAAGATACCTCGAGTAAGATTATCTGTATAACATTAAATTTTCCCAGAAACTTAATTTCTGCATAGACAAGAATGAGTTCTATGATTGTGCATATCTAACTATGGAATTGGCTGAGCACTATTGAAGCCTATCACCTACACAATTCAGTCTGCTGGGAGGATGTATAAATTGTTTAGCAGCATGGCAGATCCTGCATTAGTGCTGGTGACACAAACCGCGCTCTCACGTAACGATTAGGAATACTACTCAAAGGGCTAGTAGAATATTTGGAATGGAAGTTTATAATATTGGTTTAATTTGAATTATAAAAACATATATAAGTCATTCAGTATTAGAAATGAGGCACTGTTATAAAATGTTGTGTAAAATGTATGACTCACCCATTGTCATCTGCCTGAAAATGTCCAGTGCGTTCATCTCCTGACTCATCACATTACTGAACCTAAATTATTTAACAAAATTTATTACTTATAGTTTCGCGATGATCAAGACCTGGCTGAACTAGGCGGCCATCTTGATTTTTGCTCCCTAACAACATTGTTAAACCTCAAACAATTTTAAATGCTCTTATTTTTACAGTAGCAAGGAAATAAATTTGTTAAAATAAATATATATATATATATATATATATATATATATATAAATAGGAGGGACTATGTTGCCTAGCACTGGGAGCCAAGGTTGCTAAGAAGGTTCCTCTGATCTTACTAATGACGCTGTTTATCATACTCATGACACTGTTGATCATACTCATGACGCTGTTGATCATACTCATGACGCTGTTGATCATACTCTTGGTCCACCATTAACCCAACCAGGTGCTTAATAATTGTACACTTAAATATTTGACTTCTATACTTATTTGTTTAAAATTTTCTGAAACAAGTTATTTATTGCTCAAGTTTATTATTTTGTATATATAAATACAATATAGTTGAAACTAATCAAAATCATACAGAAAAATATAATTTTTTAAATATTTTATTGTCTAAATTAATAAAAAATAAAGTATACACTATACAAGAAAAACTAAATAACATTCGGATTTATAGATTTTCAATCCCATGTCCTATAATGTTAATACCAAAAATAAAAAATAAAAGTGTATGAGGGTTAACATTGTTCTTAAGGAATAAAACTCAAGATCGTTTTCACTACAGGAGGCTGTTAACATGCTTCTAATATTGAGGAGGCTCTTAACATGCTTCTAATTTTGATCTTACTAATCTTCATTCTTTAATATTTTTATTGTTTGGTACATAAATTGTTTTTATCACGAAGAAGAATAGAGTAGATGACAAACAATAGACCAATAAATACCTATGAACAATAGGAAGAACGTTTTTAAGCCTGTCGTTAATTCGAAGTCTTTTGCATTAAAAATGCAGTTTCTCCTCCACAACCTTACTAAAAAATATATTTTAGAAATGTGATATAATTTTTGTTCGAGTCATTAACTCAAACACAATTATCATATATACTTGTGTTAAAAATTAAAGTGAATTTTAAAATGAGTATATACACATGTGTCAACTTGTACTACTGCCAGGCTAATGATAAAACCAGGAAAACAAACATTTGATTAATAACGCAAACTAATAATTAACGTTCTTAATACGTTCACTGTGGCAAAAATCCCCATTATGTTACATGATACATTCTGTCTCTAAGCAATGTAATTGCCTGGACAGTGCATATAACAGCACAACACACATGTGTGACTTTTTAATTTAATCCACACAAAAACACATAGAAAAATTGTTTTAATTATTTTAATATGAAAAATAACGTGTTTATGTACAAAGGACATTGTAAAGGTCTGTATGTGAATGTTTTTTACTGACGTTGTCCGGATAGTAGTCTCAGAGGCCGAACTGAGGAAACGGAAAGTACACTCCATATAGAAAAAATGTAAAAAGTTTCATAGATCTGTGGAAAGACTGCAGCACATGACAAGTGAATTAACAGAGTGCTGTAGTATTAGTATGACAACTGTGGTACGGACAGTAGACCACAGGAAACGTGTTGAACAATAAAGGGTGATGATAATTACTTTACGCCATGCTTTAACTTACAATATTTATACACTAAATTACTTTGATGTAAAATTACATACTTACTGTCATATTTACTCTCACTATCTAAATCCTTATAAGCCAAATTGTTATTAAAAATACAGATTTATTATCGCTAGCCACAGCTACTTTAAAGATACAATTTTGTTTAAATACATTGGTTAAAGTTTGTTTAAGATACAAAGATGAATACATTTTTATATTACTACAAACAATTACCATTACGATAGTCACTTTTCAGTTTTTAGTGATTTGTTATTGTGGTCATACCTGACCTTTAGTTCTCTTTTATAATAATAATTATTATTAGTTTTATTAAGTGTATGTTTTAGACATAGCAAAAATTATAAAACTGACACAACCATAATGGCACATAAATAATCTTTGTTGCGATTCGTGTCTTATGCGTGTCAAAAAACAACAGAAAGACAACACTTCTCCTTGGGTTTGGTTGTATTGCTTTAGTATGATGTTTATTTTAACTTATATTTAAAGTTATGTATGTATTAGATTAGTTTATCTATCTTAGAAAGAGGTGATATTGCAGATCTCAAAACATGTGTTACAGATTTTTTCATATCCCTGAGCGATAGTAAATGGCCGGAAAACCTTTACAGTTTCAAATAACTGCAATCTTTATATATTAAACTTGTTATTTATTTTTATTTCTCATGAATTATTTGATATGCTAGATTAAATAGTTCTTATTGCAGTACTATAGTTAGATAAACCATGTATACCAATGTTTAGAAAAGCATATTGATAACAGAAAAAACCTTGGATATATATTTACATTTTTAACCAACATGATATTTTATATGAACTTACATAATGAACTTCATCCAGTGCCTTAGTAGAGAAGAAGTTTTAATCCAGATTCGGTTGCGTTATAAATCACATACCATTGTCAATATATTCAAAAACTTCTAGCCTGAAAAACCAAGAATTTCTCGCTTAGTTCTAATACAATCTCAAGCTCAAAAAAATCCATGCGTTTAGTATAAAAGCAGTTTATAAAACATACTTACAACACAATGAAACTAGTTATTGTATAGTCTATTAAAATTACTTACTCTCTCTTTGTCATGTTGGTTCTGGTCTTGTAATCGGAATAGTTGAAGAATGAAGGTCTGACCTGGTTTCTCGCTGCAGATAGTAACAGCAGGGAAGGGGATGTCCCAGACAGGTGTGGTACTACTGTCCAAAGACATTAATACAGGACTGTTCAGAAACAGCTTACTCTGGGTCGTACAATGAAACTAATCAAGCCCACGTACACCACCACCATTGCTATGATCCAGTAGAAACCTGTATTGTACAACAGAGCAACTGATTGTTAAAATTAGAAAATTATGTGTTTTAATTAAAAAAAAAAAACTGCTCCTACATAAGAAAATAAAGAACAACAGGAACACTTGTGAACGTTTTAACGCACTCACTTTGTCCAAGTGTAGAATGGAATGAGATTTACACAGTTGAGAGTTCAAACAATTCAGAAATCATAAAAAAAAAATTATATCCATCATACATCTACATATCTTGAAAAATCGGTTGTGCTAAGCATAGTTCTTGACCTGTCAAAATCTTTTGACTGTGGTGCATCATGAAACACTGTTGCTCCAGTTTAGAATCGCATGGGCATTTGTGGTCTGCCACTTGCAATGGCTCTCGTCTTATCTGAAAAAACAGGGATCAGAGCGTTCAGATTGGGAATGTCATATCAGAAAAGGTTGATTATGCCTTATGGTATCCCTCAGGGATCAATCCTTGAGGCCAGTTTTGTTTTTGATATATGTAAACAATTTAAAATTGTCCAATAAAAAATGGACGAATGGTTAAGTACTGCGATGATATGAGTATTATGTATTTCATCTATAACTTTTCATGATCTGAAAATTGATTCTGTTATTAGCCTAGAACTGAATTCTTGTTGTTTTAGATTCTTAATTTTTGTTATTTTATGCTTTGCAAGACATTTATTATTAAATCATGACCATTGTAAGAGCTTTTATAAAAGTTTGAAAATCATTTAAACCAAAATGGCACCGAAACATAAAAAAACTAAAAATTTGTGTTAAAACTATGGTGTCAAAGAATTATAAATCTGTCAATTCATATATTTATTCATTTTAAAGTAAAAGTTACCAACAAAATAATCACTTATATAAATCAAACCTTACAGAGATCAGTTATATTCTTATACTGACCTCTCAACCAAACGGCAACGACTCGGTTCAGAAAAGTATTTAAGGCCATGGAGAGAAGTGGAAGCAAAATAATCCTTGAATCTTTGTCCCTCCTGGAACATGTTCCCACCAGGGCAGTGGAACATTCCGACCATGATGTTGACCATCATTCAGCAAACTTTCCGGTGTTTCTAATTGTAGAGAATTTTCGCCTTTCTATAAAACAACAATGTACATAATATAAAAAAACGTCTTAATTATAAAAACCAAATAACATGCCATAAACTGATTCTGTTTTACAACTTGAATATTGCTTGTAACATGCAGCAGTTAAAAACTGTAGATTATGTTACATTTAAAATGTTGAATTCATACATGATTATTCAATTATTTATATTATTCACTAAATGTAATAAATTACTATTAAAATACTATTATACATAATTAATAACTGATAAAAATTAAACTTATAAAAAAAACAATATAATATAGCCAAAATATATAAATTTCTTCAGAATTTTAAATTCAAATGACTAGTACAAAATTGGCCTTATAAAAAAATTGTAATACGAGAAAATATTTTAACCAAATACTTTCAAAAATCCTAATGCTTATTTTTGGTAATCAATACATTTAAGATTATAAATGATTGATTTGTTTGGGTAGTTGGGGAGTGCTGGATTGTATCTGAGCATCACTAAAAAAAAATGGAGAGTGAGAGTAATTGATGGAGTTTTAACTTAAAATTAATAAACTTGAACATGAAAGATTTGCTATTATGTTAATATTTTTTGGAAATAAATATATGACTGACCAAGACATATGTATCTATTTCTAACAGTAGAAGAGATCTATTAATATTTTATTATAGCTATGTTCATCAGCAAAAAAAATTAATTTTTCTCTGTGGGACATGTTTAATAAAGTCGTTAACAAATCAAGGAACAAGAGAGGGCCCAGAATCGAACCCTGAGAAACTACCTCACTACATCGGAATAAAACTCTTGAGGTAGGTTTGTTTTGGCTATATGATTTATCTGTACAAACTGACGTCTACACCAAACAGCCAATGCCAATGCCAATGTCGCAGTGTAGCGGGTTACGGCGGTTATCTCAAGATAACCAGATCAAGCATCGTCAAGCGTGGCCGCTGTTTGGATCGGTGGACCGCTGAGCGATCCTGTCCTTGCAAGCGGCCCGCCTGCCCGGCCATTGGTGGTGGTTCGGAAGTCACCTTTAAGCCGTTGGTCTCCAGGTTTAAGTGTTAGAGAGGGCTTCTTAGCCCTAACTTCGCCTGGTAAAATAAGAAATTCTTTACCTTTTTTTTACGTCTGTTATTTAAATAATTTGCAAACCAATCCAAAAACCCTGGCTGCATATACCAACTTTGAAGTTTTCATTTTAAAATGTTGCTTAACATGAACTTGATGGGGGGAAGAGATTTAATACATCTAGTTCTCATATTCCTCGCCATCTACGGAGGATAAAATCTGAGAACCAAGAGTCTAGGAAGGATTACATTTTTTCATATTTGTATTACGAGTCTTTAAAGGATAGTTGGTGCAGCCTTAAGTACGAATCCATTGAGGTAATACTTATTATAATAGCCTCTGCACGCATATTGGCAGCATTTAATAAATTTTGGTGAAAAATGTAAGAAATTTGTTTTTACTGTAATAAATTAGTTGGGTTATGAAAGAGCAATTAATTAAATTAGAAACATTTTTTTAAATAAATATTCTTCTATAGAGTTTTATATGAAATTAAGTTCAAATTAACAAAAATTTATTATGTATACAAAACGTCTTTTACAAAAAAATTAAAATAAAAACAAGACACTTGTTAAGTACAAAGTTTTTTAATTACATATTCAGTATGTTTTTCAATCATTATTTTATACAGAGAAACATGCCATAAGTATGTATATAAAAAATATAAACTCAGAACAAACAAAAAACACTATATTCACATCACTGATTTTTACATTATGACCATTAAAAGTCTCTATATGTTGTTCTAAGGCAAGATTCATAGTTCAGAACACTGAATTTAAAAACAGGTTATCCAACTCTTTTCATTAGTATATATTGTTGTCTTTACAAGGTTCACTATACATTCTTTACTAATTTACTAACATATAAATAGCCTTGAAACTATTAATTGTGGACATAAAGCAAAGATGCAGCGGCACTTGTCCTTGATTACATATCCGTTACTATCATTTTAAATCATTATTCATTCTAAAAAAAACTTTATCAACCTCAGAATCAGGCAAGTTTTCATGATCCATTTTATTGTACATAGTGTAAAAAAACTTAAAACAACTTAGCTGCCAGCTGATAATAAGTGTAACAGACAATAAAAATTAACAAAACACTAGCCACACCTCATAACAAAGAAAGTATATATTACTTCTTTACATGGTTTTACCTAATGGTTGTATCAATACATTTAATGATGTCCCAATGATATCTAGTTAAACTAAGTGAACAGTTTGATCTCATATGTAGACCACGTAGCCAGCACATGACTTTGCATTCGGTCCCGGCCGAGCAGTGTGTATGTCCTACCTCAATGAGTTTTTAGGGTGACATCTAATATTCATGACAGTGTCACCTAGAGTGCTAGTTCTCACACAGCGAAAAAGCGACAGAGCTTTTCATCTCCAAACAAGACAGGAAGGTCAGAGCACAATTGTAGAGATTTCACACGCCCCTATTTGTGACAGAGTCACCTTGAGGTGTGAAGGGCTGGGGGAAGGACAATACGTTTACCTCCAAACAAGAACAGGAAGAAGGCCAGATTAATAACTGTAGGGATGTCATCCCACTATCATTTTACCTCCAAACAAAACAGGAGGAAAGCTGAGTGATAACTATAGGGATGTCATCCCCTATCTATGGCAGTTGCCTTGAGGTGTATAGGGCTTGGGAAGAAACAATACTTTTACCTCCAAACAAGACAGGAAGAAGGCCAGAGCGAAACTGTAGGGATGTCATTCCCCTATCTATGGCAGTTGCCATGAGGTGTGAAGGGTTGGGGAAGAACAATACTTTCACCTCAAAACAAGAGAGGAGGAAGATCAGAGCCATAATAGTAGGGATGTCACCTCTCTATTTATGGCATAGTCATCTTGAGGTTGTGACGGTCTGGGGAAGAATAATACTTTCACCTCAAAACAAGAGAAGAGGAAGATTAGAGCCATAAATTGTGGGGATGTCACATCTCTATCTAATGGCAGAGTCGCCTTGAGGTGTGAAGGACTGGGGGAAGAACAACACTTTCACCTCCAAACAAGGACAGGAGGAAGATTAGAGCCATAATTGTACGGATGTCACCTCTCTATTTATGGCAGAGTCGCTTTGAGGTATGAATGAAAGGACATGCCTCTTGTCTCTTACACCAGGACAAGGATCCAAAGCCACTATCCTCAAATCGCTCTAGTTTTTTGTGCGCCTTGGTAGAGAGCACCAACTATCTACATTTCACATAGTTTTAGAAAAGAGGTGATAAGACTTCTTTCTGTATGGACATCCTTTTGGTACTAATTCAAACAATAAAAGTCCATTCTTTATACATTTGCATTAATCATCATCAATAGTGCAAATAAAATCAAAGTTCATACCAAAAGTGTTTTTTATTTCTATACAAACTCACAGTACTCAAGGAGTATTACATGTTACTCCAATTTTGGCATCATTTTGTTTCTTTAAGAATCACAAATTTATGAGCCATTGCACTTTTTGTATTTTCTGTTCTTGGGATCGTTGACACAGACAAATATTAGTGTTTTAATATGGTGAGACAGCTGGTGACTACACACACAACAAAAATACTCCCAGAAATAAATGAGCAAAAATACAAAATTACAAGTAAGCGAATTAGAAGAGTGTAGCAAAAAGAAGGGGGTTTAGAAGAATGCCTCACATGCAAATTACAAATTAATTAATTGTTAAGTACTTAAAGCTAACACAATTAATGACAGCAGATACAGGTAAATCTTAAAAATCAAGCACCTCTTCCATGTATGAAAAGCAGATTAAACTGTAAGGCTTACAAACTAAATACTTAGAATTATAGTATCAATTAATCATCAACTTATCAAACATCAACAATAGAATGATACATGCTTTATTCAGCAGACAGTCATACATGCAACAGCACTAACTTGCACAAAACACAGTTGAAATAGTTGGAAAATAGTAGTTGAAAAACATCATTGCTCATAGGAAGGTATGTAAATTGCCTATTATTTTGTATATAAATTCTGTTAAGGATTAAATCTTTTCTGACATCTCTAATAGTTCCTGGGAGACTCCTACCAGTCATATCTTGTAAAATCCATGTAGAAATGATGGCCTATTATTACGAACAAAGAGGCTCATCAATAAAAGAGAAGAGAATTAATAAAGGTTTCATGCATTCAATACATGCATCATCAATATTATATAGCTCATCAGCAGTTTTACAGCTATGGTATTATCAAAGTAACACGTATACTATGGTATGTACCATACTCATGTCATGTGATGTGTGTTTGAGTTCCCCATCCAAACCCTGTCTTCCAGCTCTCTAGGATGTGCATTGAAATAGTACACATGGTTGCTGGCAGACTCGTACTTATGTCTTGTAAAGCCTGTGTAGCTTCAGCAACTTCAGTTAAAGCCACTACCAAATGCTGAGGCCCAGCAATGAAAAGAAATCAGTATCATTAATTGAAAACTGGAACAAGATTTTTCAACAAGAGCAAGTAACAACTGGAACAAGAAATGCAAACATGTAGATTTTATGTGTACAAAGATTAGGTTTATGTTAGATTATATGTTATATTGATCGATGTTTTACCACCTTATGGTGTTATATTAATCATACCAGGAGGAATACAAACAATACTATTCCAATGCACTTAAATGGGAAGAATATTGATAACTCGCAATCCATTTTTAATCTCTTAGCTGATCAGTTAGTCCTTCACAAAAGATCTCAACTCTTACAGAGCAAAGAGATATGTGTTCTTTACCAAATTTTCTGCCTTTTTGTAAAGAAATTAAAAAGCTTCTGCCTGGTCTGAACATTAACAATGGAGCTGAACCTAATGATGTCCTTAAAGAGTGTTAATATATTATATAGCTGTATTCTTCCCCTATATAAGTTGACAGTTTTCTTGTTTCAGCGACCCTGCTGGGTTAAAACTGTTCAACTGTGCATGTGCTTGGTACTTAAAGTTGTAGTATAAATTAATTGCAAGTTTTTTAACATAGCAACTGTGATCTATGTGATAGTTTAAAAGTGACTATTTTTTAATTAAATAATAGGTTTCATTTGAATTTAGTGTTTATTAACAAAAATCTTAATACTAAGATGAGCCTTCATGTTAACCTTAAACTTGATAGTGGAAGTGATTAAAGTGAAGTTTTAACTTTTTTACTGTGAAAATAAATTCTATTTGAGCAAAAACTATAAACATTGCTTTAAAAGGCTACATTTAAAAACAATCAAATATTTGAAACTTTTAAAAGTCCTACTGTCAGTAATTTGACTGTCAGTTTTCCTGTTCAAGATTGTAGGAGGATAACTTGTTTTGAACTGCTTGCTGGTGTGTAGTTTGGTATTAGTGTCTGAAGAAACTTGTCATTGTCCAGTATCATTCAGTTGTAGCTCAGTGGTCCCCAAGTGCTGACCTAGAAAGTCGAGGATCCACGGTTCAAATCCAACAATTTGCATTCATATTTTTGCTGGTTGATTTTATTATATATATTTCAGGATTGAACTGTAAACAAATTATTTTACATTTTCCAACATTAATAATACAAAATAATAATAATTAAAAAATATATATTTATTTTATACAACATGAAAAATAAAACAAAACAAGTATCCTTGTGGTAAATGTCTTGCTAATGTAAGTAAGTGTAGCAAGGCAGTGCTATGCAAAGGCAGCTAGCTGCAATCAATGGTTGCATTTAAAATGCACTGATTTAAGTAAAAGAGGACTATGAAAGAATTAAAAAATCAATTATTAAAAAATGGTTATGCTCAAACTGTGAGTTGGCAGACATTGATGAAGAAATTGAAGTGGAGGATAGGGTTTTGTATGTGGAACTAAAAGAAGAACTTGAATCCCAGGAACTTATTATTAAAAATCTGTCAGAGGACCTTGCTAAAGCTAATGATGAGATAAAAAATTTAAGTACTTATACCTTAAATCTTGAAACTCTAGTCCTTAAAAAAGAGGAAAGTATTGAGTTACTGGAAAGGAAAGTTAAGGAAATTTCTGAAAATAAGTCTGAATGCAAGTGCCTGAATAAATACAAGGCAACTGGTCCAAGAAGGAGTCTTCCTGCAAAACTATCGACCCCTGTCAGCAGTATTATGAATAAAAATAATCGTTTGGACTCAGAAAAAAATAAAGAACTTCCATATACAGTTGTAAAAAATAGAAAACAAAAACATGCAACAAATATCATTTTTCAGAATAAAGACTTAAATTTTATTTCCAAAAATCAATATGAGGTGCTGTCGGTGGAGGAAGAAGAAGAAGAAAATGGGCCAAAGGAACAGCCAGTACAAACGTCTTCAAGAGAGAAGAAGAAGCTCCTCATTTTGTGCCGATAGTCATGGAAGAGACCTAGCTTGGAATCTAAACCAAACTCAACACACATATGAAGCTGTGGGTTTTGTTCGACCAGGTGGTCGTACAGGTCAAGTTTTGGACAACCACAACATCGAGGAGGAAAAATTGGGAGAAGAGGATGGACTAGTGATTCTTTGTGGGACCAATGACGTGGCAATAAATAATGCTCAAGATGCAATAAAAAACATTGAGTTGGTGCTAAATAAAATAACAAGTACTGTTTCCAAAATCGTTGTAGTAGATATACCAAGGAGGTATGACTTGGTGGAATGGTCCTGTGTTAATCAAGAGGTGAAAAAGACTAACTGTGCCCTTAAAGAAATGTGTAATAAATTCAGAGACGTAGTTTGGTGGAGGTTAGTAGAGCTGAAAGACACTTGCACACCCGTCATGGTATGCATCTCAACAGAAGAGGGAAGATGTGGCTAGCACATCAGATAGCCAGAGTCCTGGACAGCAAACAGGAGCAAGAGACTTATAATGTTTCACCAACTCTTAGGACCGGCTCAGAGGAATCAGTAGCTGACGCCATGATGACGACGGAGATCAGCACTCCAACTACCGAGGACAGTACAACGTCATCGGGAAACTCTCCGCTCCAGGACACCAACCCACAACCGGTAGGCCTACCCCAGTATTGCTCCAGGGACTTAAGTGTATACCATTTGAATGTGCAATCTATTAGAAATAAATTAGAGGCTCTAGAATTATGGTTAGACAAATATTGTTTTGATATTTTGACAATTAATGAACATTGGCTGGATAAAGAAGAATCAACACTGTATATACCAACTGGTTATACCTTAGCCAGCATTTTTTGTAGAAACCCACCATTAAAAAGAGGTGGAAGCTCAATTTTTGTAAAGAATTGTATTGACTTTAAATTGTTAGATATTGACAAGTTTTGTGTTGATTACTCCTTTGAGGCAGCTGCTATAATCTTGTCAAAGATTAATGTCATTGTTGTAACTGTTTACCGTACTCCAAATTCTGATACCAACCAATTTTTCCATAGTTTAGAGTTTATCGTAGAATTTTTAAATGAAAAATTTGCAAATTTAAAACTTATTTTAACTGGTGACTTTAATATAAATATTAACAATAAATCGAATGAATGTAATTGTTTTCTGAACATACTTCGCTCTTTGAATTTTATACTGTTTAAATGAGCAAAACACTAGACAAGAAGCCTGCTTGGATAATATAATAACAAACCTTAATGAGTCAAACATAGTACAATGTCAAGTGTTAGATCCTAATTTGTCTGACCATGCTGGTGTATCTGCAGTGTTTTTTGACTTGATCATAGTTGACAACAATAGTGAAAAAGTTTCATTTTTGTTAAAAAGAATGCTTTCTGCTAATTCAGTCTTAAAGTTTAAGGAACAACTGTCACAATTTAACTGGACACAACTTACGAAGTGCACCAATGTTAACCAAGCTTTTGACTACTTCTTATTTATTTTGACAACTTCTCTTGAAGAATGCTGTAAAACTAAAAAAATAAAAAAAAGTAAATTTAAAAGGCCAAAAATCACATGGTTCACACCAGAGTTAAAAAAATTTAGAGATTTTATTGTTACCTTATATGATAGATATAAGTTATCGGTAGGGGGAGAAAGTGAACAACTGCATAAAAACGTTTATAATGAAGCAAAAAAATTATATAAGGCTAAAATTTTAGAAGGCAAAATATCTGCGAATGACGAATATATAAAGAATTCTAAGAATAAATGTAAAGCTGCTTGGAATATTATAAAGCTTGAGACCAACCGTTCTAAAGTTAGTCAAGAAGTACCTGTTAATACTAATGATTTTAATGACTATTTTATAAGCTCTGTTTCACTTACACCAACAAATAATGTTTTAGCAATTGAGTTTGTTGATGATTATATTTTAAGTTGTAACGGTGGGGTCAGTTGTTTTAAGTGGCAAAGCATTGATAACACTAAGGTGTTAAAGTGTGTCTCAAAGTTAAGTTCGTCCCAAAGTGAAGATTATTATGGGTTCTCTAACAAACTTTTAAAAGAAATAATCGATGTACTTGTAGACCCATTAACTTTTTTGTTCAATATGATGTTGGAATATGGTGTCTTTCCTGAAGCATTAAAAGTGACCAAAGTCATTCCAATTTATAAAAAGGGTGAGAAATCACATCCTTCCAGTTATCGGCCAATCTCTTTGGTACCTATATTTAGTAAGGTTTTTGAAAGTTGTGTAAAGGACCAACTAAGTTTATATTTTTACAATAATAATTTATTATGTAAAGATCAATTTGGGTTTCTTCCAAACTTAAACACAACCAAAGCCATAGAAGCAATAGTAGAAAACGTTTTTAGAGAATTTTGAAAATAAATTTTTGTCGTCTGCAACTTTAATAGATCTCACAAAAGCATTTGACTCCATCTCTCATGAACTGATTGTAAGTAAATTCAATAGCTATGGAGTTTAGAGATTCTGAACTACAGTTAATTTCCTCTTACTTAAGTAATAGAAAACAAATGGTTGTAACAGGCTTGGAACTATCTGATTTTAAAACAATTCAAGTTGGGGTACCGCAAGGATCTGTTCTGGGTCCTTTTCTATTTATAGTTGCTGTGAATGATTTTTCATTCAATGTGCCATGTAAAGCAGTACTATATGCCGATGACACCACTCTTCTGAATCAAAGTAAAGATTTGAATGGGTTATTGTTAGAAGAAAATAATTCAATGATAGCAGCTCAGGAATGGTTCAAAGTCAACGGGCTACGTCTTGTAAACAGTAGTAAAACTGAAAATATTGTTTTCTCATTGAATAAACTGATAAATGAAGGTACTAAACCCGTTAAACTATTAGGATTATGTTCTAGATAGTAGGCTTAGCTGGGAATGTCAAATAAATCAATTGTGTATAAAAACTATCTAGAGTTACTTATTTATTAAGAAAACTAAAAAATTGTGTTAGTTTCCCAATGTTAGTTGCTGCTTACTATGCCTTCTTTAATTCCCATTTATTATATGGAATAACACTTTGGGGCAACAGCTCACAATCACTAAAAGTGTTCAAATGGCAAAAAAAAGCTATTAGGATAATGGCAAATATCTCAGGGTAGAGAATCATGTGTTCCATATTTTAAAGAATTCCAGATAATGACTCTTCCATGTATGTACATATATTTTAGCTTAGTTAGTGTTAAGGAAAACTTAAATAATTATAATTTTAGAAATGAAGTTCACACCTATAATACTAGACAAAATTACTTACTTGATTGTATTTCTATAAAAACTAGAAAAATCAAAAAAAGCCATGTGTTTATGAAAATAAAATTATTTAATAAGTTACCAAAAGAAGCATGGTCTGTAAACCTTAGCAGATTTAAATTTATTCTGTCAAAATGGTTGAAAAGAAATTGCCTTTTACTCTGTTAGTGATTTTTTGGCCTGTGATATTAGTACTTTAAGATTTTAACTGTATTTTTAAATGTCATCTTGTTTTTTAATTTATTTTGTAATTTTAATGTCTATGTGTTATCTATTTATTTATATAGATATATATTTATGTCTATGTTTATTTAAACAGTCAAGATATTTACTCTTTAGGAAGATGCTTAAATATATAATAAATTTCTAGACCTTATGTAAAATATAAATAATGTTTATTAACTGTTTATTTATTTTGCACATGTATATATATTTTTTTTTTTTTGTAGAAATTGTATTAGATGAAACTGTATTTTATTTGACTTTGTCTATTGCCATGTGCTTAACGACAATAAAATTCTTGATTCTTGATTCTATACATAACTATTTACAGCAACGTAATTCTATCTTTGGGTATCTTCCTACCGGCTAAAAGCATACTTCACACTTGAATTTAAAAGTAAAGTTTTCTGGTATAAAAAAATTTTAAGCTTATCTTTTTAAGTGTTTGGGATCTTTTGTCTTTACGCAATTCCTTTTCCATCAAGAGCTTAGATGGAAAAAAAAGGCAGATCGCTATAAACTAACTTGGTAGTTTATCAAGTGGATGGACATTTTTTCAGCAGGAATCCGCCAGATGGAACAGTTTAATTTATAATTAAACTGTTGAAGTCTTTTTCATGGAATACGCAATTAAACATATTTGGACTAATTTAGGATTTTAAGGACATATTTTGGATGTTGCTGGATCACTACTGCAATGATTCCAAATCTTTGTGAATGAATTATTATATGGTTATCAGATAAAGTGGATACGTGTAGACCTTTCCTGCAATGTCTGTAGTGCTATTTGGCTCTCTTGGATTTTATAACATTCTCTATATTTGAAAAAAATCATCTTTTTCTTCGTCATCTTTTGCAGAATTAATGCCTTAAACTTAAAAAAGGTAAATTCTGAAAATAGTTGAAAGGATCTCCAGGCTGATTTGAATAATGTACTTCTGTGGTGTACTGAAAATGAAACATGATTAAATAATCCCACAAACATAATTTGACGTTCACTTATGCTCATGAAAAATTTTTTGTACGTAAAGTGATATCAATCTTGAATCTAAAAAATGATTTGGACCAATCAGTTTTTAGCAGGACAGCTGGATCTGCTTCAGGACTGTATGGTTCAAGACTTCTTGAATAGGTTTTTCTTCCTGCTTGGAAGTTGATGACTTCTCATTTCTGGGTAAAAATTATATGCTTTTTTAAAACCCCAGTACCTAATTAATTGCAACTGAGCTTTACTACCACCACCTACTATTAATAGGAAAATAAGTTTATTGATAAATACAACAGAGGCAGGCATAATACATCTAAAGTTCTCTTCTAAATAAATCCTAATAATGGGTGTGGAAGATATTGAAAGAGACTAAATTTTAGGTTCATATTTTTTCAAGTAAAAACTAATATTAGATGCTCGTTTACCATTATTTAGCAGGAAGGACATTGTTAATTTTTCTTGAATTGTAATTGGTTGTGGTTAAACCATTGTAAATTTGCTGATTTAGTTTTTGTGTTCTCGACTACCAGCTAATAATGTAATCTTCAATTAAAAGTAAATTTTTTTAAATGTCTGTTTAGTCGTAAGCAATAAAAAAATACAATTTTAAAATGACAACTTCAAAAGCTAGCCTCCCAAGAGGTCAATTACTTACAAATATATAGTACTTAATATTATAAATCTTAACATTATCTTAACGTGATCTAGTAGATTGTTATGTTCCCTATAATTTAAAATACGGTAATTCAATACCATTAGAAAATATCAAAACAATTTTACCTTGGAACCCAATCACAAAATTACATACAATACAACTAGTACCAAAGTTCAATAAATTTAGATTACCATGACATTTTATTTTCATATGTTGTTTACCATTGATATGAATATCATTGTGTATGTTATAATTAAGCTTTGGAATAAGTTTGTTGAATGTATAGGCTGCCCCAATGAAAGCAATTGGAATAATTAGAAAGACACATACAAATTATAAAATCATAAAAAATTATAAGCCATACAGGGAATAATTTAATGAAACTCCAAATAAATAAAATGTAGAGATAAAAAGAAGAAAACAGTTGCATAAGTTGAGACAGCAAGAGATAATCTGCCAAGTTAGAAGATAAAAGACAGGCACGAGATAAAGTTGAGCTAAAACACAAAGTTGAGCTAAACACGTATAGAGCACCTTACTAAGTTTGACTTAGGTTTAGTTATTTTTAGCTCATAGAATTTTGTTTGCAGTTCCCACTAACCAGTTAGTCTCCTTTGTTATAAGTCTAAGCGAATGTATATAAATAAGCCTTTAACAAAACACTTACTGAATGAACGATACACTGAAGTAGCATATATTGTTATCCGTATAAGCAAAGTAAGATTAATAATTTTCAAATAAATATGAATATTCTCATCAATAGTGTTTTCATGTTAATAACCTTTCCCACTACTGGAGCTTGCCTCATACTCTCTGAGCTACTTTTGTATATGTATATACAAAAGTTATAACGTATAAAACTACATATGTTTCCATGCTTAGTACATACAGCACTACTTTTCATGTTGTTTCTGCTGGTTATTGATTATCTTTACCACAGTCTAAAGGGTACCCAAAGCTTTATAGTGGTGATATCCTGTACTAAGTGGACTACTGCCTGGTAAGATATGTGTTACAGACTGGTAGACACTTTTCTATCTACATCAAAGGCACTATATTATAACAATTTTTCAGTACATTATATATATTTATAATGCAGTTTACAAACTATAAAAAAACTAGTGTCAACAATTTTAAATGTTGTATATGTATACATCACTTAAGATAGATTACAATATAATGGAGTCGAAAGGTCAAGAGAATAACCCTCACCACTTTGACCTTGAGGATCTGGTGTAACTTAATCCTGAAATGTTGACAACCCAGGTCATCTCGAGGCTCTTGATAAACCTCAAGAATGTCCCACCTCAGTAGGTTTTAGAAATGCTCTGTACAGGTGTCTCCAACTAGTCAGGGCAATTGCGTCACATCACAAATGATGTTTATAGCAGCCAGAAGGGTGTATTTCAAGCATTTCCACTTGATAGATGGTGGATTCCAAAACACGGAAGGAACCCAGAGCGTTAGAAGAGCAGAAATTTGGTCCTTCCTTGGATTTGTTCCTTGAAGCCAGTGTTACATTACTAAGGGTCGCCTTGCCCTTCACGTAAAGTTACAGTAGCCCAAGGCTTCCAGAGCACATGGCTCCACTAAGACATAGATAAGTTAGGCACTGAACACCATGAAGTCCAGTCATTACTGTTTTTCTTCTACCAAAAAAGACAGCTTATAGGCAATCATTGACCTAACGATGTT
>NW_025782705.1:0-15000 GCF_021130785.1 Homalodisca vitripennis
AACAGACGTTAGGCCTGTTTTTAACTCAGTGCATTATTACTGATTATTGTAAATGTAAGCTCTTACCGTATTATTTACATATTCTTACTTGCCAAGCAAGTTCCCAAGCGTTTCAATGTCCGATAATACAGGGTGTATATTATGTCTGGAAACACCCAAATATATCCTTTAATAATTTAAATATAAATTTGAAACCTCTTACAATCGTGATAGAGATTGGGCATCTACTTTTTGGAACAATGTTTTGTTATGTCACACCAACGGGACGTCCTGCCGAGGGTATCGTGAATATTCTTAATGGAAGCCTATACTTGTGATACATAATTTTAAAGGTAATAGCTTACTGGAATTGAATGCCACAAACCGCATCTCAAGGGAATTATTCTATCAGAAAATAGAGCATTTTTAGTATTGAAAATTTACTGATGTTCAACAATGTAATTTTAACATGGTTCTTGCCACAAAATGTGTTACATAATTTTTTAGCATTTTTTTTAAATATTCAATTAAATAAAACAAAAATTTCATTTTAAGCTGGTTTCTATTAGCACAAATTTGCCAGTTTTTATTACAGTACAATTATTATGGAAATACTTATGTTATTGATTTCTTATTACAAATAAAAAATAATGTATGCTGTTAGAAAAGTCTTACAACAAACGTTTTACCTGCATTTGGTGTCAAAGCAAATTGTTTTCGAACTGTGTTCCTTCTACGGTTTGACAATGAGCCAATCTTGTGTAAAATGATTCGACAGAGTTGCCTAAACATTTCTTCAGTTATCAAAGCAATCTCCTCTATAATCCTGTTTCTTAGGTCTTCCAAATTATGAGGCTTTCTTCTATAAACATTGGATTTTAAATGACCCCATAGGAAATAATCGATTGGTGACAAATCCGGAGATCTTGGAGGCCATTCGATTTCTCCTCTTCGGCCAATCCATTTATGAGGAAACCTTAAATCCAAATACTCTCTTACCTGTCTCCCATAATGGGGTGGAGCACCATCCTGCTGAAACCATACATTATCAAAGTATTCTCCTGATGCAATTTGAATAGCTGGGATTATTTCATTTTGGAACATATTGTAGTAAAGTTCGGCATTTAAATTTCCATTGATGAAAAAGGGTCCAACAATTTTGTTACCTAAAATTCCACACCATACGTTCAGTTTTTGTGGTTGCTGTGAATGGGACTCAGTAATCCAATGTGGGTTTTCACTAGCCCAGTAACGGAAATTGTGCCTGTTAACATTGCCATTTAGGAAAAAAGTTGCCTCATCAGAAAATAGTATGTTGGTCAGAAAATCTCTATTGTCATCACATTTGCGCATCACAAGTTCACAAAACTCAACTCTTCTGTCGTAATCATCCTCACTTAACTGATTGACTAAATGAACTTTTAAATGGTTTGTATTTATTAATTTTCAAATTCTTACTCACAGACATAGGGTGCATATCATGTTGCTGTGCAGCTTTTCTGAGCGATGTATATGGGTCTTCAATAAATGTTTGCAAAACATCTAGTGCATGTTCTTCATCTGTTGCAGATTGTATCCTACCCGACTTTGGCCGATTACGTACACTCCCTGTCATTTCAAAACGTTCAATAGTTTTTGATATTGTTGAAACACTTATGGGATTCCTTTCTGGGAAAGTGTCATTAAACAAATTACAAACTTCCCGATAAGATCTTTGACGATCGCCATATCCTCGCATCATCAACAGAGTAATTCGTTTTCTTTCAGACAATTCCATTAAAATGCCAAATAAAAACTGAACTACTGTAATTAGATAACTTGTTGACAGCAATGCTTCAGAGACACTGATTAACTTCGACAGGAATGATATGACCTTTGTCCATTTGTAATTCCCAAGCTTTAGAACCTGTCTAGTGAAAGCTCCATGCTCAACAAACTGAAACCTGTAGACCAGATGATTAATAACACAATAATGTTTCTCATAGGCTAGTGACCTTTGTCTCTTTAAACCTTCCTGCTGACTGGAAAACACCAAGTACAGATTCATAAGTAATCAGAGAAAGTGGACTCATAAGTTTTATTCATTGTAATAAAAAACTGGTAAATTTGTACTAATGAAACCAGCTTAAAAATAAATTGTTTATTTTATTTTAATTGAACATTTAAAAAATGCTAAAAAATTAGTGTAACACATTTTGTGGCAAGAACCATGTTAAAATTACATTGTTGAACATCAGTAAATTTTCAATACTAAAAATGCTCTATTTTCTGATAGAATAATTCCTTTGAGATGCGGTTTGTGGCATTCAATTCAGTAAGCTATTACCTTTAAAATTATGTATCACAAGGTATAGGCTTCCATTAAGGAATATTCACGATACCCTCGGCAGGGACGTCCCCCGTTGGTGTGACATAACAAAACATTGTTCCAAAAAGTAGATGCCCAATCTCTATCACGATTGTAAGAGGTTTCAAATTTATATATTTAAATTATTTAAAGGATATATTTTGGTGTTTCCAGACATAATATACACCCCTGTATGAGCAGGGTTGCTGACTTTACAAAAAAGCTTCCTGGATTCCGAAATAATGCCTATCGGGGACGCTAAATGTCCCGATTATTCAAATACTTGAATACGTGATGCAGCAAGCGTTCGTAGTGGAGTTTGAATGACGATCGCGACCGTAACCTCGCATTCCCAGAGTTGCGTTATCGGACTTATAAGACCACAATCGTCGTTGTTTAGTGGCAAAGAGCTGCCAACCGTCCAACAGGTTGCCGGCAAAGTGCTACTTCAGCAACACTGTTGCCAACTGACCACAGAGAAACAGTCGTCTGTCTTTCCATTGTGCAACGTTCTTTTGAACAACGGATTCCAGTAGCTCTTGCTTATAGAACACTATCTAAACACATATACATTACTAAACATTGGAATTTGTTACTGTCATAATATGTTCAAATCTTATCATTAAATTCTACTTAGCCTCGTCGCCTTATAATTTATTTTGGGACAAATTAAAAGAAATTAATTTTGTATAACTGAGAACAAACTTTCAAAGTTAAGTTAATCTCACATTATTCCTAAAAAAATTTTATGGATAAACATAATTTATGATTAAAATAACTTTTTTTAACGCACAATGTTAATGGACTATTAACCTTTACCACAATTTTAGAAAACTTTGCACAGTCAGCCTATTTAAAACAATGCACACACATAGTAACTTTAAACAACTATACAACTCACATGAAACATAGTCAAACTGCACAGTTTATTTCGTGCATTAGACATAATTGAACAATTAATTTTGTCCTACTAAATATAAATTACAATAGGGCTTTATAAAACTGATGTATAAACTGGTATTATCGAGCTGTAGATAGATTTTCCGGGAATTAAATAATAATCAATTGTTCAATTACATTAATTAAACACACAAAATAAATTGTGTGTTCTGCATTTGTGTAAAGTTATTATGTTGTGCAACTGTTTATACTTATAAAATTAAAAAAAAACAGATTTTTGTTTAACTAGTCTATTTAATTATTCTAATACGGACCGTGTTTAATTTTACAATTAAAACTACACTATTAGTTTTTAATTGTATAATTAATTCTAGATGAATAAAATTATATGAATAATTAATTGGTCATATGATAAAAACCACAGTTGAGAAACTTATATATTTTGCCATGTTTTATTGGTTCAATGCAATGGTGTGGTTTAAATGATCATAATCATACAAAGTTTCATGAATAATGTTAGATTAATTCATGACAGTTGATTATTTTAAATTGACTCAAAATAAATTTTATAGTAACGGCACTAAGAAAATGTAATTATAAAATTTGAATACATGACGATATTAGATTAATGTTCTACAAAATAAGCACGCCCACGGAAAAATTAATAACGTTGCGCAATGGACCTTCGCTGTTGTCAGTCGGCAACAGTTTACTGAAATAACACGTTGCCGCAACCTGTCGTAGGTTGACAGAATAACGGTCGTAGCGCGTTGCCGCTAAACGACCAGTTTCAATCTCTACAATGTAAACGCAACGAGAAGCTAAGATAATCGCGCGCCTACAAAAAGATGGCGGCGGACGGAAATGAGTCATCCTAGTAGCTAGCGTCAGACCAAGTGCACAATCCTCACTCTTGCACCACGTGCAGTCTCTGCTGCACACACCAAGGACAATTTGTCACTGCTGAATATAACTTTACAGTTTTTATATTTCCTCGTTTAATCGAATCATGCCTACTTCGTGCGTTTCGTGCGGCTGTGTGAACAGAGGTTAAAATAGAACAGGCATTACCTACCGTGCATGAATTATTTAACTATATTTACTAAGTACATTCCCATTATTGACAAAAGCAAATGTACACAGTTTTAAATAATCCACGAAGTTAATTTAAATGGATTAGTCTACAGACAATTGTATTGAAATTGCCTACGGACAAAATTAATCACTGCGTTACTATATTACCTACTTGCTAATATTATTCAAGCGAACGAAATAAAACGTGTTCAGTGAATATTTACAAATAACAAAAATAGGTTTACTTGATTGAGTATAGAGTACAGGGTGTTTTAGACCACATGAGAGTAGTAGGCCTACAATCAATTCAAACAAATTGATATTCTTAATTATTTGAAGTGAAATCGTATATTTTGACCTTACAAATTTAGATGTAGCACAACCAATTCTCACATGTGCATCTTTTATTAGAACATCTTAGGATTATTTTTGAGACCTTTTTGTTTAACAACTCTTATTTCAGCCCTGAAAATATTATGTTGGCACAGTGAAGAAATAATACTAAAGTATTTATCCAGATTATTCAGGAACAATTTTAATTTCTTCGAACATTTGGTACATTATTTGAAATTTTGAATTCCAGGAACATTCGAGTTAAGTACAACAAACTGGCTTTATTACCAAGTAATCATGAAAAAATTTCCAAATTTTCTCTTGAAGTCACAAAGTACATTTCCAAATCTAAAAGGAAAAATGGCCCATCAATACTCTTATCAAAATGAAAAAACTAGGTTCATACGCATTCAAACTACTTTTGAAATGTATTGTGAATGTATTAAGAGTGATCATTGTAACCTCTCTTAATGGATTTGTTTACACAAAAACAGAACACCTTTATTGCACACAATGAGTTTTTATATGTTATAGGTAGGAACAAAGTTTCCTGTTTAGATAACTTAGTTGATTTTCCATAAACCCTAGAAATTGTTGATCTCTACATCTTTTATCGTATTACAGTATTACAATATGAACTAATATGTTTCTTTTAATGGAAATAATAATATCGTCAAAGCGAGGAGTGAGGCTCTCAAGAGAACAATAACGAACTAGTATATCGAGAAACGCCTGAGTTAGAACTCTCTCATACAATCAAAAAATATTAACCAAACTACGGCAGTTAAATTAAAAAATAAAAAAAATATATATATATATATATGTATATATGATGCAGAAAGTTGAACTCTCTGACTACACATTCCACTGTTTTTAAACCTACCTGTCCAAAAAAAACAAACTAGTGCTGACTTAGTCCTCCTCCGTAGACTGATAGTCTCGGCTCTCTAACCGAGAGATCACTGGTTTCAAATCCCGGGGAGGTCCAATGATGTACTTTGACAATAAAACCAGTGCACTTAGAAGTCGGCATAGCTGACGCTAAGGCTTAAATAAGATTTTTTTAAAAGTGTAGACTTGACTATAAAAAGTATAAAATTGCTGTTATTTACCTTATGTATGGTACCATTCGTGTCCTTGACCTATCAGCTGCAAAGTTTTAAAACGTTATCTATATTCTAAGTAAGTTAGATCATGAGTTATTTGAAACAAGACCATTAACATTTTGCACCATGTTGAGTTTTACATTACTTTTCTACAACAATATGGCTTCAGCTGCTGTAATGGGCAGTTATATAGGCATATTCTATACATTGGTCTTATGTAGTCTACGACCAGACTGTACAGCGGAAAATTAAATTGAAGTTAATCTGTAAAACAATACTCCACTTCACAAGTATAGAGTTAAAGATTATTTTTTATATTACTAGGCACTTTTAGGTTCATAATAAATATTTGTTTTTTATAATTTATATAATGTATGCTATATTTGTTTTTAATTCTACCTTTTAGTAATTAAATTATTATCATGTTGTTGGCTTTATTTTATTAAATTTTGGTTTGTTTGTTTACATTTTAGATGGGTTTTGTGTTGGGTTTAAAACTTATTAAATTTAAAAAGAAAATTTGAACAACCACATCAAGTTAAACTTTATAATGTCTTAGTTTTTATGAGAAAAATATTCCAAATGAGGTAAACAGATATACTCGTAATATAATAAAATATTTTCCAAAGGTTATTAAATACAAAGATCTAACTCAAAATTGGGAAAATGTCGTCTATAATATTTATTTATGGATTACTATTTTAGAAATCTTTTCCGTTTCTGTTTAGAGATATAAATCTAAAACAAGTTTAATATGTAATCTATTGCGCTACAATTTTACTTATACTTTACCTGTAATGTTGAAAATGATCAGTTTTACGAACGTGTTTGCATTTATGTGGCAATTTGTACTTATTTACAGGACTAAACTTATACTGTCCCTACTCTATTTATTTATCACTTTAATCTAATTTATCACTAATCATTTGCACGCAGTCATATTTTTATAAGTAGTAATTTCCATCAATTCTATTTTTAAAAACATATGATATTTGTTATTTTTTAATGAATTTTTTACATTGAAATGTAATTGTACGGTACAACGAAATGATCAACACACTTCTAATTCTTGCATAGGGGAATACAAATCAAAACTTTTTACATACATACTAGTAGCGTAAAACAATTATTTATATTTTTATGAGCTTTAAAATTGTTGTTTTCAGAAACCAAACACTTTCTCAATTCTCTGTTCACAAATTTTCTTATAATCATATGGTCTAATTGTCCATTATTTGCTGTTTATAAAATTGTGCTAAACGAAACCAACACTTTCTCAATTCTCTGTTCATAACTTTTCTTATAATCATATGGTCTAATTGTCCATTATTTGCTGTTTTATAAATTGTGCTAAACGAAATTATATGTAACAGTTATGGATTCAGATGGTTGAAATATTTTTTATTACTATAGTTCACAGGTTTTCTATAGTCATGGAGCTCAGCAACCCATTCAATTTGTAATAACTTACTTCAAGACCTATCTGCTTTGTCTTGAATTAAATTACTTAAATGTGAATGATTATTAATGTTTGTAACATCTATAGCTTCTTGGTCTTAATGTGTAGAGACTAGCTATCTACATATGCCAGTAGAGGCTAGCTTCAGGTACTGTCAATATAAATAATTCCACTTTAGAACTATACATGAAACACATGCATACACATAAGCACGTCTAAACACAATTCTAGAACACGTGTTACATGTATAAGGGTATGTGTAAAGTTACCGAGGGAATACCCTAAGCTCCTGTGTTGAGGGTATTTTATACCACAATGTATCAGCCCTCTCCGAAACAATTGTATGTATACACCACTGATTGAAACAGTTTGTATGTACAGTAGATATGTATATGTATATATAGGTAGATATAGATTATATATAAGTTGAAAGAGTTTATGTCATGCCTTACTGCTGAGATCGTAAACAGGCGGAGGGAAAATAATGATAACAGAGGGGGAAGGGGCAAGCAGTGTTCAGTATTAATGTTTCCATGTTGAGACGTTGGTAAATTCTTAGTCAATTCAATTTATAGTTCGTGTTTTTATTTCTGCGTCATTAGAGACTGTGGTAAATTAGAAATGATAACTTTTTCATCAATATCTACTTCTTAAATTCTATTGGTTAGGTATGATTCATTTTATGTGGTACTTCACGTATACTACAGCAGAATGGTTTGAAAGGATCTAATGATTGATTTATACATTCAAACGCTTTTGATAGATCTAGGAAGATGCCAATTATATGTTTGTGGTTTTCCATTCCTTTAACTACAGTATTAGCCATAATAAACAGTACTGAAAACTGAATCAGCTGTGATGCCTTCTCGATCAGCTGATTAAATTTTCGATTGCGGCCAATGGCTTCGTGTTCATTACTTCTTCCTTATTTGAGGTTAGTTTTTTTGCTAACAACGGTAGAGAAAGTTTTTATCGCTAGAGCATTATTTTATCTCATACGGAATTGGATGTGCTGGTGGGCTAAGCTTGTCATACACTGCATTGTTTTCAGAAAGATTTCCACAAAAAACCTGCCTAGTTAATGCGGTGATTCTTAGAGTGGTTGAAAAATTTCGAAGAAACAGGTACTGTTTTGACACAGCAAAAGGGTTTTTCAGGTCGCCCAACTACTGTCTGTACAAATGAAAAACCACAGAAGAGTGTGAGCAGCAAGTGTTACAGTCACAGAAAAGAAGCCTAATGCTAGCTTTTCTTAAAACTGAATATTAGCAATACGTCAACGCGAAGAATGTTCAAAAACATTGTTGGTTTTCCCTACAGGATACAAAATGGACAACCTTTGAATTGCAGAAACAAAACTAGCCGGAGTCCAGTACTGTGCTACAATGTTAGCAAAAATCAGTATCGATATAGGACCATTCTTGATCATTTTGTGAGAGACCTCAAGAGATTTTGTCGTGCACGAAACCTGCCGTTAAATTCACAGTGGTTCCAGCAAGATGGCGCAACCAGTCACACTGCCGTTAGCAACATTGCTTTCCTACAACAAAACCTTTGGCAACCGTCTCATCTCCCTTAGAACAAACTTTCCTCGTCCAGCCCACTCGCCTGATCTTACAACACTGGACGCTTACGTCTGGGGAATGTTGAAAGAAAACATTTTCCGCGATGACCCAACATCTACCATCGTTCAACTCAAAGAAAAGAATAACCATGTGTATTAGGAGAATGGAACAACTCCTTATTCATAAAAAGGATACAAAATCTACAAGAACGGTACGAGTGTTGCCTCAATCTGAACGGGGGTCGTATTGAACATGGTAATAGACGAGGTTTTTTAACAGATTTTGCTTCCTTTGCTTTGTATTTATTGGTAAAATCTATATGTAATGTTACTGTGTTTACCATAGTAAAACATTACCATTTCAGTACTGTTTATTTTGGCTGAATACTGTATTATCTCCATTAAGAGTGATACAGCATCAATGGTTGAACTTCCTTACCTGAACCCAAATTTAAAACCTTTATACGATTATGTATTTTCTATATATCTAAAACAATCGGGTATAAAATAATTTTTCAAAAATGTTGCTAAACACAGGTAAATAGAAATAGTGCGATGGTTTATAGCTTATATAGGATCTCCCTTTTTGGATATTAGGATACTTTTGAGTATTTTAGAGATCCAGGAAAAAACTGCTGTTTGAAATGAAATATTTATTTATTTAGCCAAGGGTTCAACAATTGATCTCGAACATTCATTAACCCAGCCACATTGAAATCCCATCAATATCTGTTGATCTTTTTGTATGTTCAGCTTTGAATAGTTGATGACAAATCTGATGGTGGTCACTGGTTATTAGTAACATTCATGAAACTGGAATAGTATTTTTATATTCCCATTATAATTGCATGTTTTTTTTCTGTGATATTAACCAAAACCTTATTTAAAACATTTTCTACGGATAAAGTCCTTGTTGACTTCAGTTCCTGCAATTTGAATAGACAAAAAAACTTTTAAATGTTTCTCGTTTTTATTATATATATATATCTCAAGCTGTTTTTGAGAGATTTGTCACTAAAGCAAAGTTTTTTTTTACATCATATGCTTTTGCTGTTACAATACTTTACAATAATATAATAATCCTGGCTGACAATTGTTCGGAAACCGATGAAGAAGAATCCGGTGTATAAAATAACTGTCAGTACAACTTCCATTGTAGTATCAACCCAGTGACTCCCTTACCCCAGTTGGGACTGAGCTATCGCGATCGTAGCTCGAACTCCAGTTATAATCTGGGATAGTATAAATGAATGCAATGTGGATTTGAAGCCAGACTTAGTATCTAGGACAAAAAAAAGATTATCCGACTGTCAGTACCATTACTTATTCGAAATCTAGCCAAAATTAGTATAACTTTATGGATCGGTATTAGACCAATTAGTATTCAATTGTAGTTAATACAACCGAGCATCTCCCTTTAAATTTGAATATCTATAGGTATTTAATTACACAGAAAACAACTAATAGAACTGTTGTATTAAACGCAGGATTGTAGGCAGTTCTGCAATCAGGTCGAAGTATAACGGCTAAAGATGATAATATAAATACTAATCAGGACTTTAGGAAATTATGTTCCTCATTACATGTAATTTAGGAAATTGATCTTTTTCACCTCCTTACTCGGTAATATATAATGAGTCTATCACCACTGCGATTAGATTAGTCATGAGGATTTTACCTGAAATAGATACATGCAATATAAAGGTTAATAACATATTACTTTGGGAAATTGTATTTTTTCAAACTATAACATTTTATTCTATCCTACATATTTAATATTCCTAAAATATCATTTTAAGTTTTAAGTTATCATATTAAAAAAAATAATTAAGTTCGACAAGCTAGGAACTTCCAGGGACTAAATTTTTAAAAGGCCAATTGCTTTCCAGAGACTGAGAGCCTCTATACAGGCCACTACTCCAATAGGAGTCCTATATTGGAAATATATAATATACAGAATTCTTTCAATCAAATAGTTTTTACAATTACATGTTTATCCACACATCGTTTACTCAACACTATTATGTAAATAAAACAATCATAATTTTGTATAAAAATCTCACATAAGCCTACATACTTTTTAAATTTTTTTATTACTTTTTGTTGCGTTTTAAACATCTTTCAAAAACATTTATTTGACTATATGAAAAGAAAATGTTTTTGGTCGTTACACTGAAGTATTAGACAGTTTATCTTTATTGCCACTTCCTAAAACCATATAAGCATTTTCAAGTTTTGAATGCAATTACAAATCAGTAAAAAGAATTTGACATGTTTATGGGAGCCAAACAATACTCTTTCGATGCAAACATTAAAACGCGCATAGAAAAATAAAATAAAATTTGTTTTAGGAAAGCGTTATTTTATTCCAAATACTGTAAGTAATTTCCAAAACTTGAATAAATATTTATTTCCAATATAAATGAAGGACAAGACAATCCTTCCTTCTGGGGCGATAGGTTATTCCAAATTATTAGCTTTATTACATATATAGATTATTTAGCCTCCATGACATTTTATTTTAGATACCGTTGGTATTTTTTGAGTCACATTATTCTTGAATCGGTCTGATGTTGTTTTTTCGTGGTTATTATCAACGTGTCTTTATAAAAGACGCCTGAAATGTAGAACCTATCAGTCATGAGTAAAACGTAACAACCATTTGTATAACATTATATTGTATTTTCTGTGTACACTTCTACTCAATATCGCGGGTGTAGGGCTTGGTCGCGATAGTCACGTCGGCGCCAGTGAGTCTAATGATAGGAGACAAGTAGTTTTCAATGGCGTCTAATAGGAGACAACTAATGGCGACTAATCGATACATTTTCTAGACCTATGTTTATATGACATGTTTTGTTTGAAGTGATGTCATAATCCATCACACCACAGAAGTTTGTGACACCCTTATTGCACAAGCCGTGAGCGCCAAAAATGCCATAGTTGAGAGGAATCGGTTGTTTGTTGCATATATATATTGTGAAAAATATGTTCTTACCTTACAGTGGAAACGAAACATAAAAACATAAGTCCCATTTAATCCTTTGCCAAAAACACAACAGAGCAATTAATATAGAAATACATATTTAATTTCTTATGTGTTTGAAATATTAATAATAATCATCATCAAAACCATTAATCGAATTCAATGCAAAAATATATTCAGCGTGAACTAAATACTTGAACATTTAATTAGAATAAAAAAATGATTTATACGTTAATGTTTCAGTTCTACAGATTTTTAGAGGGATTCCTTATATATATAGCCTATATATATATATACATTAAATTGTATAAAGGGCAATAGCCTTATTTAATTTCAATAAACATTGAATCACAAAAAGTACTTGCTCCGCCGGGAGTATATTTATATAAAATAGTATATAAATATAAAAATCTTTTTTTGCAGTTACGTTAATAATGAATAATTCGATTACTTTAATTTGTTCTTTGCTTATTTATTTAATATTGCCACATTAAACGTATTAGGAAAATGATAAAATAATTATAACAGACAAAATTAAAAACCTATTTAGGACACCAAAAAGCATTTTAGTGGAACCCTGGAAATGATTTTTATTTAAAAATTAATATACTAGGTTCAACCACGGATTCACGAGTTCAAACCACGGATATAAGATTGAGAACGCCGCAATCACTGGCAGTCCGGCCTTGACGTCACGACCTCAATCGTTCCGCGCGTCGGCAACACGGAGTGTCTGTCGACCGGTGCGGTGTTGGTTTTCCCAACGCGAATCGTTCTTCCATCACTCCACCGCGGCGCCGCCAGCCGCCAGCCGCCAGTCTTCGACCGACAGTCCGACTGAGAGGTCTCTCCGTGTGGTAGACTCCGCTCCTGTCGCCGTGTAGCGGTTTGTAACCTGTATATTCAACTGCTCTCTTCGGTTTTACAGTTTGGTATTTTGTGTTCCACTGTTTCAAGTATATCCAGAATCATGAGCGAACCAAAGAAAAATCAACTTATCCAGTTGGTAAAAGAGAAACCTGTAATTTGGGATAACGATTACGAGGGTTACAGAAAACGAGATGTTACGATGAGGGCCTGGAGTTACATATGCTCCAAAATGGATTCCAACTACAACGAGATGAGTGGAGAGGAAAAGAACCGTTATGGTGAGTGAGATTGTTTTTATTTTTGAAACTGAACTAGTTTCAAATGGATCATTAATTGACACACGACAATTTCTAGAGCTACATTTATAAAAAAATAATTTTTGGACATAATAAAAAGTAGTTTTTTAAAATGAGTCGCCAAATGCCAAAACAAGCTAAATCCACTCTGCAAGTTTTTTAGATAAATGCCAAAAACTGATTGCTTTTCTCACATCCATTACATTTTTATGATTTTTGTTTAAAAAAAAGGTTAAAAAAATTAGTTATATTGTTTTAAAATTGCTAAAAAAATGGTACAAAAGTTATAATTACTGCAGCCGATTAAAATATATGGCATAGCTTGTTTTGGAACAGTAACTATGATTTAGCTGCTTTTGGAAACTTACTCTCCGCCATTTGCTTTTTAACTTTGGTTCCAAAAACCAGTTAAATTGCGTTTACCATTCCAAAATAAGTTAAAAACAGAACCTTATATTATTAAATCCTTTTTTCTCAAAAACATTGTAGCCTATATTGTTAGGTAAAGTTAGGTTAGGATTAATGAACACAATCGTATTCATTTTCAATACAAAACCATGAATTTATTTATCTACAGAGTTTATAAAATAAATGTGTCGTTTATTAAAAATATTTTCACTCAATCATAGGCTCATCCTCTTCATTTATTTCAAAATCATCATCATCATCTTCTTCGCCTTGATTGGTGGTAGGTAGCTGGAATAAGTCCTTGAAAAACTTCAACTTTGGCTCCCGTTGCCAGTCATTTTCCATAGTGGAGATTTAGCAAGCATTTCACATCATTGATTTTTTACTTTGTTTCAACTGGGTGTCCTTCTTGTATCACTCTCAAAACTGCATTGTCAAAATTTTTCCCCCTTTTCATTACTGACTTACTCTCGCCGATTTCAAATACATAGTTTGCTTCTCCTTGTACCAGGATGGAGTTTGGATTACTTTTACTTCTTGAAAAGATAAATTTCTTGGCCTTTTGAAATTGAAAATGCCATTGTCCTGGTTTTTTTAGAACAGCATCGGTTAGAGTTTTCCAATCACTCACAGGGCAATCCGTCCCAAGTTTCACAACAGTACAGTGCTTTTCAATTATTTCAGTGTACTCATTGGGATTGTTGATTTACACTCAGATCTTGAAATTTCCTTTCAAGTACTCCAAACACTCTATCAGGGGGAATGAAAGAATGGCCGACTACCGGAAAGAGTAGTACAACTTTAGTAACATGTTTAGGTGCATCTTTCAGGAGCCAATGAGCAATCATACCGACAACAGTTGTGTTCTTGTTTTGGCCACCACAGCCGTCAGAGAAAAGTTTTGACTGTGGTGACATTTTCCATGTTAGCGCTTGTTAAACCTGTGGTAAACAGCAGATGCAATTTGACTGGACCCTTTTGCATACTGGTTTTCAGTCCCAGAGGTAAGAAAAGGTGTTTTCTGAATTCAAGAGGACTTTAGAATGTCCCTCACAAATCACAAAATTATATAGATATAGCTGGCGCTTATAGTATGCGGCTTGGTCCGGTATTTTAGGAAGGACAAGATTTTTCTGACAATCATAGCTCAGAATAAGCTCTTTATCATTATTTTCTTGCAAAAGTTTGTAGAATTTGTCTGCACGGACTTTGTGGGCTTTTAGGTTTAGCTTTAGTGTTTCACGCTTGCCTGCATCTTTTTCTGTGGCTAGTTCACACTCAAGCCTTGTGCAGGTTGAACACTTATCAGTGTACGGAGCGTCAAAAACCAATGTTAAAGTTCTCAGAAAAAACCAGCCTGAAAAAGTCATACTCACACTTTAATTCTTCAGTTGGATGCTGCTCAATATACATTTTTCCACATTTTTGTAATGTTAAGCTCACTTGGAAGGTATTGCCTATGCTTGTTTTTCGCTCTGCAATAGTGTTTTTGTACTGGAATAAATGTTTTAATAAAAGATTTGATGCTGTCTTTCTTTATATTATATTTATCAACTTGGCGTGCTCCTCCACGAGTCTCCAAAGGTACGACGCCTGTTTCCAGGTACTTTTTGCAAATCAATTGCACTCGGTTTTTACTCTCTTGCAAAATTGTAAGTAGTGCTGCCCGACATACTTT
>NW_025782705.1:25000-27500 GCF_021130785.1 Homalodisca vitripennis
ACAATATTAAAAATAAAATAATGTACAGATTTTGAATAACTATCTTTAAGGCAGTTCCAGGATAAATTCATCTGACTTTCATTTTAAATTTGGGTTTATTTGCAAAAATAATTTCGTTACCAAAATTTTTCAACGAAATTGTTGAATACTTTAGGTCCCTTGTAACAAAATTGGTTTCTACTTCTTTCTTTAGTTAAATTTGGTACTAGAATTTTAATAAATTGAGAGGCCCTAGTCCCTCTATTGACAACTTTCAGAGTAAAATTGATTGAAATATTTATGTGTGTATGATAAACAGCTTTGGTTATAAATTTGGTTAAAAGTTAAAATATTTTATTCTCTTGAAATATGTAACTTAATCTGTCTCTGTATATTTATGGAAAAGATTATTCGAAGTGATTTTCGCTGGCAGCTAATTATACTTTTTAGAATTGTTGTGTATGTACCACCGTAAATAATAATTCCGTATCTTAAAGTGCTTTCCGAACCACGGAGTGATATAATCTAACTAAATGTTCACTTTCTAAATAACCCCTCATGAATTGATATAAAGAATAATTTTATCGATCTCAACTTACCACTCAACTGAGCAATATGCTGATTCCACCTCAGATCTCTGTCGACAACCATCCCCAAGTAGGTGACAGAGTCCACGATACTGATATATGAACAGTTACCGTGAATACAAACAACTATGAGGGTGGCAGTAAAGCTTATAATCGTTCTGCAGTTCCAATATGCTCTTATTTTGTTCAAAAGAATAAAAATGCATTTAGATTTTGTGGTATTTATCAAAAGCTTATTATCAACTAACCAGCTAGATATCTTGGTTAGATCATCTTGAATATTAATTTTTAATGAGTTTTTTTTATATGCAGAGCAGACCAGGGCCGTATCATCGGCGTATGCAAATATTTTAGAATTTAGTTGCAATTTTTAATAAATCATTAATAAATATCAAGAATACTACTGGGCCCAATATTCCTCCTTGTGCCGTTCCATACATCAATTCCAAAACATCGCTTTTAATATTATTTATTTTAACTAACTGCTTCCTACCTTTAGAAAAAGAAGTTAACCAGTTCAAAGCGCTTCCCCCTATCCCATACTTCTTAAATTTACACAAAAGTATATCAATGTCTAACACGTCAAACGCCTTTTTAAAATCCAAATAAACTGCCAAAGTATATTTATACTTATCAGAATTTTCAACAATTTCACTGACGTGCCTAACCAATGCTGCATCAGTACCTTTACCTGGTAAGAAACCAAATTGGTGTTCCGAAAAAAAAATCATTGTCGCAAAAATATTTTAACAGTTGGTCTTTGATTAGTGATTCTAATATTTTTAGCTAACGTACTGATAACAGAGATAGGACGATAAGAGCTGACCTGCGTTGCGTCACCTGACTTAAATACAGGGACTACAACTGCAGTTTTAAAACTCATCTGGAACAATACCCTCCCTTAGTGATTTTGAAAATATGTTATAAAGTACGGGTGCAAATATGTTAATATTTTTCTTTCATTAAAACAATATTTATACCGTCAAGGCCACAAACTAAACTTATTTTTCCATGCTATTTATCTTGTTAACCACATCAGAGAGTTGAATATGAAACTCGTTAAGCAATACATTATATTGCGTCTGATCCTCCAGAAATAGGTCCTGGCCAAATTCATCCTGTCTCAATTTAGAAACTATACTTGTGAAATACTCATTAAAAATATTCCCCACCATGCGCTCATTACCCCCCACCTTCATCACGGCATCGCCAACAACAATTTCATCAATACTGTTTTTCTTTCTTTTAAGAATTTTCTTTACAACGTTCCAATATTTTTTTCGGAGTCACCATTACAAGCCTCAATGAGATTGGAATAATACCTCTTTTTTACTCGTCTAATTTGTTTGGTTACTGTTCTGGATAATTCTCTAAATCTATTTCTTAAAACTAGGTTATCTCTGTTTTTTGTATATTCTTTAAAAACACCAATTCTTACGGTTTTATTAAACAAACCAGATCATTAGTAATCCATTCACCTCCTCCTTCTATTTTTACTGTTTAATTTTTTTCAAATTACAGGATGCTGTGAAACATTGACCATAAATATTGAAAAATTCTTTAACACTATCAATCACATGAGGGCTGGAGATGACTGGGCTCCAGTCGGCTAATAATAGTTGCCGCTTTAATAGCTCATTATTAGATACCGTGACGAAATTATGTTTGCATTTTTCATACATGATTCCAAGATAAATTAACACTGAGAGCATAATGGTCAGTAATGCCCAGTTCCTCAACATTACATTTAACATTCAAAGGTTTGGAGTTACGTATCAGTGCGTGGTCCAAACAAGAACTTACACCTACATCTATTCTAGTGGGACAGTTAACCAGATTCAAAAAACCATAAGAAGAAACTGCGCTCAAGTAATCTTTACCGGATCCCTTATTTTTCAATGTGCATATGTTTAAGTCACCTATTATCAAAGTTG
>NW_025782705.1:32500-33811 GCF_021130785.1 Homalodisca vitripennis
AAAGGGAAAACCGTATAAATTTCAACATTTTCTCGGCAGGTTAGGTAAATAACATTCCAACGATAAAACATTAAACTTAAAATCAATTAATTAATACAAAGTAAAAACAGTAAAACAAGTTGAAATGTCTAAAAAAATCATAAAACCTCGACTTAAATTAAATACTGAATCATGTTCTCAAACGTTCCCTTATTCATAAACATTGTGTAACGTTAAAAAACAAAATGTTTTACTCAGATACCCATAATTACTGAAGTTAAATTAAGTAATATAAAGACCATTACTATTCTCACTTTGAAATATATATAAATAATCCTCAAATAATGGGGACAATCATAATCGATACAGCATAAACTCAATACAGTACTGGAACTAGACGATCAAACGTCTTCATTCATTTCAGAGCTCGATTTCACAACAGATTTAACAATAACCTCACACTTGAGTCAATGTTAAATGAATATGTGCTCTCTACGTGTGCATCAAAAACAAATGCTTCTAAAATTTTCATCAGTCATTTTGCTCTTATATCTCGTTCTTTATTAACTTTAAACTTTCGGAACTACTCTTTCACAAGACACCTTTGTTAGTGGTTTCGTTAGTAAAAATTTGTATAATTTATACAGTTCTATGTGAATTGAAGAGAATACATGGTTATAGTCTACTATTACTTTCAAATGCACATTTGATACACGAGTTACACTTTTGTTTCACTGTGCAAGCTGAGAATCCACAATCTCTTCACCTACTGTTTCTTCATCAACTTCAAATGGATTTAAGACTTCTTCCGTGTTTTCCGTTTCCTGGATGTTCTCAGAACTTTCAATCTTGCCGGTAGAATAAATCCTGCTCAATCGACTTCCTGCATATGCTCGGCCAAACACTCATGAACGTTATTAGTTCTTCCCTTATTTTATCTTTGTCTACAAATTGAATTAACTCCACTTACTTTTTCCAACGCATTTTCTGGTATTTTTTCATTCATTTCTTCAAATCTTCTAGGTCGAAGACAGCTAAGTCTAAATACAACAGTTTTATGCTTGGCAAAACGAGTTTCCATCGTTTGTATTATAGGTGTCTACAACACAGTTATAGACAGTTATCCGAAAGAAGTATCTTCAGGAGAAGAGGCAACACTTTCATCACTACATTTTTTCACCGGCCATTTTTTTTTACTTTCCTTGACCTTGACTTTTTGAATGTAGTTTCCATCATCAAATCTTTCAGATCCTCAAATTCTGAGGACGCCTCGATCTTCTCATTGAATTTCCTAACGAATGTGTGTGCTGCTTCTAGAGTTTCATTAAACCT
>NW_025782706.1:0-32932 GCF_021130785.1 Homalodisca vitripennis
TTTATTAGAACACGCTTTAATAGGGAGTTTGCCAACTAAAACTTAGGTTTCCCCTACGTTAAAATTACTATATGAGTTTACAGTAATAATTACTTATGTCATAAAAACTTTTTTTGAATTTCCATCATATGTACTTTCAAAGTATCGATAATATTAAATTTATATAATATTGTAAGTATACAAATAGTTATATATAGGTTATATAAATCGTATATATGAAATAATGCGTAAATATGGTTCATAATCATGGTAACCCGCGTTGGAAGACCATTTTGAATACGTATTCATAAAACGCATTGACATTTAAACTTAAACTAAATTTAAATAATGTATTTTCCCAAAGGTTTTACTTCTAAACTACAACATGATGGTAAATTTAACGAGAACAATGCTAAACATTATAATTATTACATTGTTTAATGTACAAATACTTGAGAAGTTACTGATATAAGGGATATTTTAGACTAAACTATACTGCTTCCCCCTCGCCCTTCACTATACTACTCCACCAAATGTAATGTCGGATGAAATGGGCGGTAGGTAAAATATCGCCCCAGGATACAACCTTGTCGTTCTCCAACGCAAACAATGTCTTCCTTTTGATATTTGATCCCATTTTATAAGACCACCTGTAAATCTATTTTCCACTATGATAACTATCCTTCTCAAAATATAAGTCCTGTCCTAACTTTTAATTAATTTAGTTGTTCGAAAATTGAACAAGTTCATATTACTCAATTACAGCCTTATTGCGTTTCTTCCCTTTGTTTAACATTTTTTCGCATTCTTGCCAAGATTGAGTATCGCTTTTCGAAAGATTATTTTAAAAGCGATTGGGATCTATTAAAGATCTAAAACTGAAATAAGTAATAAAATATTTCCTTATTGTTTTAAAACTTGTTCGTTTTTCAAACAACTCGGCACGTTAATGGCTTCGTTGACCTTATGAAGGAGAGAGTCAAATTTGAAAATATTCCATGTACATTTTATCAAAGGTTCTAACCGCAATGCAAGTTTAATAATGTTTAGACCCTGAATGGAATAAGTTAAATGATTGTAAAATATAGTAAACTCGTTACATAGTTGTCCTTATATGATTCACGTTAAAAATACAATAAGTGATGCAATATGGTTTTTCTTATATTTCATCGAAATGCCATATACGTAAAAGCCAAATTAGAATCTTATATCTGTAAAGGATAATAAATTATATATTATTATGCTATTAGTTATTTTTCTAATTTTTTACTTACACGTAATATTTATTTAATACAAACATTAGTCGTTGAATATTTTTGTTTATTGTTGTATTTTTTCCTATTGTTAGATTGTTATCTGTCAACTCTTTCTTTTTCAGCCTATTGTACATCATGCATATTGAATTTTTATTTATTATTGTTGTTGTTGTTAGTCTACTCTTACAATCATTATATGTTAAATGGTGATGTATGTTAGTTTGAAAATAAATAATACGTTTTATGTCCAAATGAGTTTCGTAATTGATATGTTTATAAAGCAATGTACCTGAAGAACAACACCACAACTCACAAGATTATTATAAAGTATTGTAGATACAACTGGAGTCTTAACAAACTCCGCCCGTGACGCATCCTCAAACTCAAAAAAACAAACAATTTTATTCGATAGATGCTTACTTTGATTTTTTAACATCTTGTTTCCGCTGAGGTGAATGCAGTGAAGAATTTGTCCTTCCTAGCATATCGAATTCTTAAATTTAAAAAAGATGCATTATGTAATCGTGAACCAAATTGTTAAACATTGCAAATTAATTTGCAGCTATACTTAATCTAGTTTATTGATAAATAATAACAAACAATACTGAACAAAACTCTAATTGATTATTTTGATCACAGAAGATTATTCATCGTAAACCTACTTACTAATCTAGTAAGGCCTCAATATACTTATTGTTAAAGCCTTCCCTTTTCAATGCTGGAGCGGTTATGACACGAAAACACACTTCGTGAATAATGTAAGCTTGAAACTTTATTTTTGAACTGATATTATAACCACGTTATAGGTATAGAAACACATTCTTTGGTAAGCGCGCTTCTGCCTCATCACTGAATAGCATGGCACGAAATGCCCCCGGAGGTGTGGGTGTGTAGAGACAAAGTTTTGGCTTAGAGCAAGTGATGGGGAGTCTAAAGTGAGATGGATGGTGGAAGTTCAAAGGTCATGGAGTGTTAGCATTGGATTACAATTTTATTTCTTGTTTTTTAAAAACTTCTCCCAAATTTTTTAAGACATAAATTAACGTACTTTATTACTACGGAAACAGTTTCGGAAAAATGTATTATTTATAAACACCGAAATTAGCTAATAGAGGGTGTTTATTAATTAACTAATACAAACAAAATATTTACATTTTGAATTTGTGTGCAATATTTATGTCCGATTGCCAATTATTAGCAATTTCCAGTATATAATTTCATTACATAACTGTTTATTATTCTTTTTACTTACAAACTTAAAAGAAACAACATGCAAATACTTTCTTTAACGATGAAATTTTAATTAATTAGTTAAAAGTTACAAATAAGTCTGTTCCTGCTTAAAATCATCATCTTCCATTTATTTTGAATTAAAGGTTTGTTAAGTCGCGTATTTATTCTTTACTCTGTCCTAATCTACAGAGGACAATCGCATTCAACACGCGGGCGCGCAGCGCCACAATCCGCAGTCACACCATAAATACGCACGCACACAAAAACACGTACCTAAAAAAAAACGTCGTTGTAAACGCGATTATTAGTTCTGTTACGCTCAATTTACAATGAACTGTATTACTATGTCCCATAAGAAGTGAAATAATACGATTGTCCTACTATTCTACCGCATTACAATAACCAAAACTTTCAGGCACCACTTCATGTGTAGTAGGTTAAATAATAAACAGTTTTCTATTAGTTTGTCATCTATATTAATTTCACATCAATAACTTTAATCTAGGGCAACAGTCCACTTGTTGTATGTTTATAAATATTTTTTGTGTTGATTAAAAGCCATATTAGAAGTGCATAGAAATGTTTTGCAAGTAAGAATGATACTTTCCTCGGAAAGTGGGGACTGCAGGTCTGGAATAAATTTGAATTCCGGATGTCTTGGAAACTGCCAACAGTGCATTCACGTCTTACAAACATTCAGTCTTATCCTTTTAATATTATATATTGTTCTGAACTTCATTGATTAAGATTTACACTATTGATGCACTTGTATTTGAAAATAATGCTAATCAATAAATTATAACCTTTTTCTCCTAAAATTATAATAACACTAATGTCATCACACAAATTACTAAAAATAACAAATAAGTTACAGTTGTGACAAAATATATTGCATGTACATTGTAATTGTTTTCTTGTTAAATATCATTGCCGACAATACCAATTTCAATGAACATGTAAAAATGTGAATAATATTTTGGTTAACACATTTATAATTACTTGAGATAGGTACCGTAACAACGGATAAACATCGGCTATTTTAACCTCGGACTGATCGTTTGACCTGCAATATTCAGTGACTACCCGGAACTCCCAAAGCTCGAACTGTACGATGGAGTTATACAGCCATATATAGTGCCAGAAGATTCACAGCTGGACTGCAGCGTGGGCGAGGTATTTCCAACCCACCACGTCCCGGTTATACGAGTAATATCCAGCTTGGTGTCTGAAACTCCTAGTTACTACTGTCACATTTGTTATAAACTCTCCTCCTCTTTTCCCCTTCCCTCCCTCTCTAAGTTGTCTTTGGCATTGATAAGTTCCTGTTATAAACGATTTTATTTTTTATAATGTGTATATTTAAATATATATATATATATATATATATATATATATATAATATATATATATATGCTATTATATCTTTCTACTGTGAGATTGTTGCAACCAAAGGCTTCATAAAGCAGAGAAATTGTTGTTAGAATAAACGGAACGGTAGTTTATTCGACCATGTAGGACTTCCATTTAAGTAGGAATTGTTTAGTATCCGTGGCAGAATAAAGATTACTTCTTGAATTAAATACAAAAATATTTTATAGGTGGGGAAAATAAAATTTTTAATTTATTTGTTGACAATTATGTCGTTGCTAAACAATATAATATTGCCTATGGACTTAACAGGAAGGCCCTATCATCCATAACAGTCAACTGGGAAGTAAAATTTTTTTATCACAATAATCAACACTTAAGTCATGAAGAGATATTACTAATCAAAACTCCTATGGAGAGCATAAGAATGGCTTGAGTTTGAGCCGGGGCTCAGTTTGGACAATTTATTTTTGTCTATTATTTTTTCCCACCTCGGCCACTCTTGTCAGTCGGTGGGGGAGTCAACTCCGTCTGAGTATTGATTTTCTGCCTGGTTGGACTGTTTGGTTGAGGTCAGCTGGTTGACCTTGACTAGTTTACCGACCAGCTGTTCTCCGGCACCGGCACCGGCTACTGTTCGGAGCGGTCAGACACGTTCGGAGAAGCTACTGCGTTGCTGTCTGTTCTCTGCTCGTCCCGTTCCACATGGCTGGCTAATTCACCGACTTTCGGCAGGTAATTGTCTTTTTCACTCTCTTTACTTATTTACTAATAAGTAGCGGTTTTTCTCTCCCACCCAGACATATATTATCGTAGATTAGTTATAAGTAATTTATATATATTTATTTTGTAACTTGTGTTCCTCGTGTACGTGTTCGTGTCGCAAAGTGTTCGTTCCTGTCTTTCGTACGTTCTAAAATTTGTTAATTTATTTACTATGCAAGTTAAGTTTTTATATTTTTGCTCTAGTGCTTTCTAACTGATCCGTTCGGCGAACGGAAATTATTTATTCCGTGTACACACTTTGAATTTTTTTAGTGTAAGCGAGACGGTACAGACTTTGCAAATTTTTGTTTACCTCGTGTTTTGTGTTGCGTGCAAATTGGGTGGCAACATTCATGATTTCAATTTTATTATTTAATTATTGGCCTTTATAGTAGCGTGAACTGATTGGAATTTAATTATTGTTATTTGGGAAATAATGTATTGTTATTATTTGTAAATTATATAATTATTATTAGGCCTACCTTACTATTAATATTTAATAGCAAAATGTAAAATTATTATAATATTATAATAGAATGATTAAAATCCAGCGAATTATAGTTACAAGTAATTGTTATCACGCTTAATCATTTAGTATGGCTGTTCTAGCCTATAAGTAAATGTTTATATATTTGAAAAATTTGTTTTGTTTGTAATATTTAATATTGTCACCAAGTAGTGTATCTTTTAATACTTGGTGTCTTGAGGTATTTTTGGGAAATAGTCTTCTGAATACTTTAAAAGGTACTGTTAGTTACAGATTGTTATTTTTTTTTTAATTGTTAAATTTTAAATATTTTAATATACCTTGTTGGCAAACAATAATTAAGTTTTTATTATTTCTCGGGTTGTAAGTAAAGTTGTTCTGAATATCTACTGGTTATGTTGGGATTCTATAGGGTCCCCGTGAGTGCCGTCAGCGGGACTGGTGCGGCGAGTCTGCCCGAACAACTGAAAAAATTGAATGCCCCGCGCCCTGCCAGCGCTATTGGACCGGCATCCAACCGGAGTGTAGTGCTCCCATTCATTTCTTCTGGAACAAGGTTTGGATTAAAAATGTTTTTTTTTACTTCTTATTAACTGAACTTGCGAGGACTGGGGAGCAGGGAGCGCTGCCAGATGTTTAGATCTGGAGGAGGGCCAGTATATTAGCCAGTATTATTTAGTTTAGTTACATGAACTGAAGGGGAGGATTTCATCTTTAATTCGGATTCGTGGAGGCAACTAAGCCCCGCCTCCTTCGAAAATTGGCTTTAAATATTTTTTTTTTAATTTTCGGCTACCAACTTGAAACCAAATTATTTTTTAAAAATAGTGGGCCTAGAAATTCTACAACCTTTTCCCTCCCCTCAGTTCATAAAAATTACCAGTTAAAATTTTTGCTACTGCCGTACCCTGATATTATGTTTATTTAGTATATTATATTATTTATTTATTATGTTTATTGTTTCTACTTATTATGTTATTGTCTTTATTGGAATTCTATTGATTGTTATATATCTTTAGTTATTAAGTTACGCGGTGCACCGTTGGTGCTGAAGTAATTGTATTTTGCATGGAAATGTTTGCCACCTATTAATTATATAATCATTTACTCGAAATCTTGTCTCTCTTTGTCTCTCTTCCCACTAGTGGCATGTGATTGTTTTTTTTTTATGATTTGCTCCGAGTTTGGGAGGGGCACGCTTCCGAGGCCTCCTGTATTTTTCACTAACTCGGAACAAAATGGTAGCAGAGCGTGGTTACGTGTTTTTACCCTCTACGGGCCCGGGGTTTTTGTTTTTGCCACTGGTGGTGAGAGAGAGAGATGAGTTTGAAGTTTGTTAGTTGACTTCCTGCGCCTGTGCCGTCTCGCTGTGCTATTTTCCGCCGATCGACAGGAAGTGTAGTGAACCTATTTATTTCCTGATTATTGTTTACTTTGTGTGTTTTTTGTTATACTTTGTCATCGTTGTTTTTTTTTTCTGGTTTTGTTCTGGTACGGCGTAGTGTTTTGTTTGCGGTTATTTTGGTTTCGCTGCCGTGTTTCGTGGACGGCAGGAATTCTGGGGGACCCTGCTGAGAGTGTTTGTCTCACTAAGTTATTCACTTGTCGCCTTAGTTATTGCTTTGTTAGTCGTTGACTTCGAGTCAGTGTGTGTTTACTTGTTAGTCTGTGTCATTTATTTTTTTTATCATGCCTGTCTCTCTGGTGCCTGAATACTTGTTGAAGGAGGATCTCCATTTTGAGTTGTTTGGCTCGTGGGCTTACTCCGGGTTCCGACTGCGAGTCCATGCGGAAGCAACTGCGTGATAATATGGAACTGGACACGACCTGGCCTAGAGATTTGACGTTCCAGAAGCAGAGGCCTATTTTGGAGGCTAAGTTGGAGACGTTTGAGAATAGTCCAGGAGGACTGGTTGGAGTCGCCGCCTACTGGCCGAGAGAGGGTCTAGGTATTTGTCCCGGCTTACCCCATCTACATATGAGGCTGTCGCTACTTAGAGCCAAGCTTAACCAGTTTCTTCTGGTGATAAGGAAGTGGTTGGAGGAACGCGTCACCATTGGTTGACGGCCTGCTGACTGTACTCGAGAGGAACGAGGGGGCAAAGGCTCCTGAAAAAAAACTTTGTCTGCGATTGACTCCGCTGCGGCTGTTAAGGGTGAATGCCGGATCCCTGGGTCAGTTGTTGCTGATTTTGATGTGTGGCGTGGCGTCGGGGGTGTCTTGGTGTGGACGGGGCCCGGGGGCCTGTGACCCAAATGCCTGCTGGATCTGGGGGACTGGGGACTGTGGTGGACGGGATCCTTTTGTTCAGTATCACAAGCTTCCGAACCCACTTACCCCGTTGCTGCAGCGACTACCAACGGTGGATGGTCTAGATACTTGAAGCCTTGCTGCCGTTTTCTTTCTGAGATCCTGGCGACTGCATGACTTGCCTGGTCTTCAGGGGAGCGAGCTTCCTGCATGTCATCTCTCCGTTTTGTAGGCCACCTTTGGGTGACTGTCTGGTTCGAGTTCTCCAGGAGGGGTGGTACCCTGGATGATTTTCATAGGGAGGCATTGGATTTCTTTGTTCCTGGTCAGTTTGAGGGAACGTCTCCGTGTGGAGAAATTCTTTAGGCCTCAGGGCAACGGAGAGAGTTTGGCTAAGTTTGTGGCCGAGGTGAGGGACAACTGATAGGGTTTTAAGGCTCGATATCCCCGAAGGTACTGTGGTCACCACCATTCTTGAGGGTCTCAATCCTGAAGAGAGGTCCCGTCTGGTTTTTGCTGGTCGCCCTTCCACCTTTTTCTGAACTGGACCGTCTGTGCATTGCTTCGCGCAGCGTGCAGTTTGCTGACCGGCAGAGGGCGGAGAGGAACAATCATCGTTCCATCCAGCCCTCCAGGGCTGTCACGGCCGTACAGAATCCCGTGGATGGGCCACACCACTCAGGTGGGCTTCGTCTACCCATCTGCTATGCCTGTGGTGAACAAGGTCATACTCGTCGGGGAGTGTCCTAGGAGATATCGCACTGGTCCAAAAAAACTAGATCAAAGGGGGGGTTTTATCTGAAGTTCCCCCGAGGTCTAAGAAAAAATTTCAAAAAAATAGTACCTTTGCGAAAAATATTTGATTAATAGTTTGGACACTACGAGCCTAGCAGAAAAGGGAAACCTGCGGCTTAGGACAGCATCTTCGGTGTGCCCTTATATCAATATCTTAGTGGGAGACTCAGTGCATAAGGCCCTAGTTGATTCCGGGGTCAGCCTGTTAGCCTCATCTCTTCCCGTCTTTTTGAAGCCATTTCAAGGTTAGGTTTGGTTGAAGCACACCGAGGAGGTCTTCTTTAACTTGCTGGACTGCTTCTAATTCCCCTCTTCCAATTTCGAGGAAGGCTTCAATCAAGTTTAAGGTTGAATGTTTTTTCATGGGTTGTGGAGCTTCCTTGTGGCCCAGGGACCTGAGCATGGACTGTATTTTGGGGGCGGATTTTATTCAAAAGACTGGTTTGGTGCTGGATCTTCAGGCGGGCCAGTCTTATTTCAAATTCAATCGGGCGAGTGTCAGTCCCCTTTTCTGATAAATTCAAATCGACACCGCAGGTTGGTGAGGTGGAGTGTGAGGAAGGTTCTGCCCCTGGGGACCCGTTCGGTCACTTGGATGAGGAGCAAGCTGGGGTTCTCCGTAAGCTTTGCTCAAGATTTCCGGAGGTCCTCACACCCAAGCTCGGTTCTACCCATCTTATTGAATATGAAATTCGTCTGACTGACACTCAGCCAGTACGCTCCCACCCATACAAGTTTGGCTCCTCCAAAGATGGAGGTTATGCGTGGTATCATCAAGGATCTCTTGGATCAAGGAGTTATTGAGCCCTCAAACTCATCGTATGCCAGTCCAGCGTTTCTTGGTTCCAAAGCCTAATGGAAAACATCGTATGGTGGTTGACCTAAGAAAACTTAATGCCAAAATTGAAATAGACTCAGTACCTCTCCCCGATCTCCATTCTGCTTTTTGATTGGTTCGGTAAGGCCAAATTTTTCACTATATTTGATTTGAACCAAGCATATCATCAGATTCCGTTGAAGGAAGGAATCCACGTCCTCTTCACGGCCTTCTGTGTTCCGTGGAATTTGTATCAGTACCGATCTGTGCCTATGGGGCTAGCTGTGGGGGCCCAAACGTTAACTAGGTTGCTTGACTCCATCTTCCACGATGTGAAGTTCAGATATGTCTTTAATTATCTTGATGACCTTCTGGTCTACAGGTGAAGTCTTTCACGGAACACGTTAAACATCTTGAGGAGGTCTTGGTTAGGTTGGGTAGGGCTGGCCTTACAGTCAATCCGGAGAAGGTGTCTTACGCCAAGTCTGAAATATCGTTTCTCGGTCACCTCGTGTCGTCTAGGGGTGTATCTATAGACCCTGCCAGGACCAAGGCATTCGGGATTTCCCTCCTCCGAAGGATGCCAAGGGTGTTGCCAGATTCATCGGCATGGTTAATTTCTACCGTAGGTTTATTCCTGACTTTGCCGAGGTGGCCGCCCCTCTGAACACCTTAAGAAGGAAAGACGCAAAGTTCGGTTTGGGGTGAAGATCAAGAACGTGCTTTTCAACTGCTTAGGGAGGCCATTATCCAACCTCCTGTGCTGCGAATACCGGACTTTAGTAGGCCCTTCATCTTGCAGACTGACTCCTCATCCTGTGCTGTAGGAGCTGTTGCTTTCTCAAGAATTCGACGGTGCTCGGCAACCTATAGCTTTTGCATCTAGGGACTTTGACCCTTCAGGAAAAGAAATCTTCTATTTATGAGCTGGAGTGTTTGGCGGTCGTTTTCGGCATGGATAAGTTTCGGAGGTTCCTAGAGCATTCCGAATTTCTGCTGGAAACTGACAATCAGGCTCTTTCCTGGGCTATTGGCCCATCCTCGACAACTCGGGAAGATTGGTCGCTGGGTTGTCAAAATTGCGGGCCTTTAAAATTCAGGGTGCAGCACATTCGCGGCACCCAAAACGTCGTCGCCGATGCTCTTTCTAGAATGTATCATCTACCCAGCGATCCTGTTGATTCTCAAAGCACCGTTGTGTGGGACTGTGATGTTGGATTTCCTGCTGCCTTTGAGAGTTTTTGGCTCTCAACCAACTTCAAGATCCCGAGTTGTCAAACATCATTGGTGAGCTCCAGGAGGGAGAAGCCCACTCTCCTTACTTCTTGTCCAAGGGGTGTCCTCTGCTGTCGTGCCCGACGCGGAGGTGGTCCCAAGATTGTTCTGCCGAGTGCCCTCATACCGATGGTCTTTTCCTATTTTCATGTTTCTCCCGTGGGCGGTCATTTAGGGATTCACAAGACCATCGCTAAAATCAGAGATAAGTTTATCTAGGAAGAGTATGGACAGAGACATTGCTGGTAGAGTACGAGCTTGTCATCTTTGCTCGGTCAGTAAACCAGCACAAAATACCAAAATTAGGACTTCTTTCCTCCGAGGTGGCGGAGCGGCCTCTTGAGAAAGTGTTCATTGACTATTGTGGGACCCTTTCCCCGTAGCAAGGTCAGGGAACACCTCCCTGCTTGTTGCTGTGGATGCTTTCTCTAAGTTTTGCTGGTTGATTCCTCTTAGGAGTGCCACGGCGTCGCTCACCGTCAAGGCACTCAAGTCCCGCCTTCTACAGAATTTTGGAGTGCCCCGCCACCTTCGTCTCAGACAACGGCACACAATTCGTGTCGAGGGAGTTTCATCGCTTCTGTTTTGGGCATGGAATCAAACATGTTACGACATCTCCTTACTACCCCCAGCCTTCTCATGCTGAGCGGTTCAACCGCAATCTCAGAGCCGCCCTCATCGCTTATCACGCTGGAGAAACAAACTACCTGGGATGAAAACCTGAGCTGGCTTCAGTTAGCCTTCAATTCTGCTCTTCACGAAAGGTCATGATTCCACGCCTTTCCAGGTCATGTTTAGTCGTCCTCCTTCTGACCCCTTGTCTAATCTCTGGAGTCTGGATAGTCTTCTACCAGTGCCTGGTACTCCCAATGTGAGTGACACTTGGGAAGCAGTCAGGGTTAAGCTCCTACAGTCTAGGGAAAGGGTGAGGAGAAAATTCAATAAGGGACGTATTGCTAACCCCTTCCAGGTGGGGGATCTTGTCTTTTGTAAGGCCCATCGGTCAGTTCGGCCGTGGATAAACGGGCAGCCAAACTTTGCTATCGGTGGACAGGTCCTCACCGGATTCTTCGTTTTCTCTCCCCAGTTACTGCTGAGTTGGTTGATCCCGTATCGGGGAGGTTGTGGCGGAAGGCCCACGTTTCTCATCTGAAGGCCTTCCGTGGTGATACCTCTGGTCATGCTCTGGATACTGGTGCGGCTGCGGGGGTGTCCGGGGACTGATCACCCCTGGTTTTTCCCTGTGGTGTCGTTTTACTCTCTTTCTGTTTTCTTCTTTCTCCAAGAGAGGCGCCTCTCAAAATTTCAGGAGGATCGTGTTTTGTCTGCCTCCTGCTCAGGACTTCGTTTCCTGTTAGGGTTCTCGACTTCCCGTTTCCTGTGCCAGAGCTTGTTGGTTTCTTCTTTCAGTGGGGGAGAGGTTTTGTTTGGGGTTGCACCCTTTTTAGTGGGGGAGGTTGAGCCGGGGCTCAGTTTGGAACAATTTATTTTTGTCTATTATTTTTCCCACCTCGGCCACTCTTTGTCAGTCGGTGGGGGAGTCACTCCGTCTGAGTATTGATTTTCTGCCTGGTTGGACTGTTTTGGTTGAGGTCAGCTGGTTGACCTTGACTAGTTTAACGACCAGCTGTTCTCCGGCACCGGCACCGGCTACTGTTCGGAGCGGTCCAGACACGTTTCGGAGAAGCTACTGCGTTGCTGTCTGTTCTCTGCTCGTCCCGTTCCACATGGCTGGCTAATTCACCGACTTTCGGCAGGTAATTGTCTTTTTCACTCTCTTTACTTATTTACTAATAAGTAGCGGTTTTTCTCTCCCACCCAGACATATATTATCGTAGATTAGTTATAAGTAATTTATATATATTTATTTTGTAACTTGTGTTCCTCGTGTACGTGTTCGTGTCGCAAAGTGTTCGTTCCTGTCTTTCGTACGTTCTAAAATTTGTTAATTTATTTACTATGCAAGTTAAGTTTTTATATTTTTGCTCTAGTGCTTTCTAACTGATCCGTTCGGCGAACGGAAATTATTTATTCCGTGTACACACTTTGATTTTTTTAGTGTAAGCGAGACGGTACAGACTTTGCAAATTTTTTGTTACCTCGTGTTTTTGTGTTGCGTGCAAAAATTGGGTGGCAACATTCATGATTTCAATTTTATTATTTAATTATTGCCTTTATAGTAGCGTGAACTGATTGGAATTTAATTATTGTTATTTGGGAAATAATGTATTGTTATTATTTGTAAATTATATAATTATTATTAGGCCTACCTTACTATTAATATTTAATAGCAAAATGTAAATTATTATAATATTATAATAGAATGATTAAAATCCAGCGAATTATAGTTACAAGTAATTGTTATCACGCTTAATCATTTAGTATGGCTGTTCTAGCCTATAAGTAAATGTTTATATATTTGAAAATTTGTTTTGTTTGTAAATATTTAATATTGTCACCAAGTAGTGTATCTTTTAATACTTGGTGTCTTGAGGTATTTTTTGGGAAATAGTCTTCTGATACTTAAAAGGTACTGTTAGTTACAGATTGTTATTTTTTTTTTAATTGTTAAATTTAAAATATTTTATTATACCTTGTGGCAAACATAATTAAGTTTTTATTATTTCTCGGGTTGTAGTAAAGTTGTTCTGAATATCTACTGGTTATGTTGGGATTCTATAGGGTCCCCGTGAGTGCCGTCAGCGGGACTGGTGCGGCGAGTCTGCCCGAACAACTGAAAAATTGAATGCCCGCGCCCTGCCAGCCGCTATTGGACCGGCATCCAACCGGAGTGTAGTGCTCCCATTCATTTCTTCTGGAACAAGGTTGGATTAAAAATGTTTTTTTTTTACTTCTTATACTGAACTTGCGAGGACTGGGGAGCAGGGAGCGCTGCCAGATGTTAGATCTGGAGGAGGGCCAGTATATTAGCCAGTATTATTTAGTTTATTTACATGAACTGAAAGGGGAGGATTTCATCTTTAATTCGGATTCGTGGAGGCAACTAAGCCCCGCCTCCTTCGAAAATTGGCTTTAAATATTTTTTTTTTAATTTTCGGCTACCAACTTGAAAACCAAATTATTTTTTAAAAATAGTGGGCCTAGAAATTCTACACAACCTTTTCCCTCCCCTCAGTTCATAAAAATTACCAGTTAAAATTTTGCTACTGCCGTACCTGATTTTATGTTATTTAGTATATTATATTATTTATTTTATTATGTTATTGTTTCTACTTTATTATGTTATTGTCTTTATTGGAATTCTATTGATTGTTGTTATTTTAGTTATTAAGTTACGCGGTGCACCGTGGTGCTGAAGTAATTGTATTTTGCATGGAAATGTTTGCCACCTATTAATTATATATCATTTACTCGAAATCTTGTCTCTCTTTGTCTCTCTTCCCACTAGTGGCATGTGGATTGTTTTTTTTTTATGATTTGCTCCGAGTTTGGGAGGGGCACGCTTCCGAGGCCTCCTGTATTTTTCACTAACTCGGAACAAGTTATTGCAAGAATTATATAGGAACATTTGCGTACGATCTCAATATTTTGTATAACACAGTCAGGTTATAATACTGTCAGCAGGTTTCTGGCCTCAGCTTTTTTTTGTATCTGAAAGAAAACAGCTTCAATCATATAGATAAGAATTTGAATTCTCTCCAACAAATAGAATTTTTTGACAAAAGCCAGATAAGTGATTGATCAATATTTTTGAATATCTTACAGATATCACCTGCAAATGGCGTAATTTCGTACGCAAGGACCTGTTTAGAGTCAGCGCGCATGCGCATTGCAGTGTTCGCTCGCCTCTGGAATATTTTACCCGCGAAAACGGACCTTACTTTCCGAATGAACCCTTGAACATTATAGTTTGAGAGAATTCAAAAATCTACAATTATTATTAAATCCCGTTGATAATATTATGGCTACCAAGACCTCGTCTACGGGATCGTTATACCCGCCCTACAGGATGCTCGGTCCAGCAACGGGAATAATCGCATATTTCTCCTTGATTAACGAACGTGATTATGTTTTATATCAGACTCTGTTTATCATACAAAGAGAATTTTTATTTTGTCCATTACACGCTAATTGTGCCATGTAACAGGGCCTTCCTGTAAAAGAAGATGACTCTACGTTCCCCCTCTGATTGTTAAATAGGAATTCGGGGTTAGTTTCATATACGATATGGACTTATTATGTCCAACATGTCAAAATACAAATGCATAACACCATTATATTACATACTTTCCAGTACTACGTCTTTTGATAAGCGTTTAATAGTTTTAAGTGATAGACGTTGTAATTGTATTAATTTAAATATTAGCTTCTTTATTGCTTTGATATTTGCACGGTCAATGATTTTACAGGTTAAGTATTTTTTTAATTCCGTCTTATAATATCTAGAAATTCTCGCTAGTTAAATGAATCTACAGACGTAGGTGGTCGCTAAGGAATGACACTATTCTCGAAAAGTGGAGACTGCAGGTCTGGACTAAATTGAATTCCGGATGTCATGGAAACAGCGCCGTCACATCTTACACACGTTTCAATCCTACGCTTTCAGTATTGTAAAATATTGATTGCTCTGTACTTTATCAGTGTAGAAGTATTTATTTCAAATTAAAACTAAATTAATATACTTTAGATTTATCGTATTGTACTAGGGTCCAATAAGTATATAAAATCAAGTAAACAACACTCTCATCAACAATACCTGTAAGAATGAGAAGATTATTGTTAAAGAACATAAATCCACGAAATATTCTAAAGTTACAGTAAATATGTTAATACAAAGTCAACGGAAATATGATTTCAAATTCCAATTTTAATAAACTTAAACTAAGAAGAATAGGTTGAAGAATTTTTGTAATTCCAATATCCGAATCATTTTATATAGTCTATACAATTTTGAGGAAACTAATACTTGTGTAGATTAAGTGCAATGCACTATGTATAATAATTTAACGGAAAATTAGAACTAGTAAAATACTGGTAGTATACATTCAGTTATAAATAACCAATTCTGCTCATATTATTCTCATTTACTGAGATGACTCTCCTTCGCTGAGCTAAACTCTTCAAAATATATTAAATTAATCGAAATGTTAATGGACTTCAATTCGTGTCCTATCCTTAATGAGTTAAAAGTGTAAAATTGTAGTGTAATCAGAAAATAGTTGATTGCATTAGTACCTGTTTACTCAGTGATATTTAGGCTTTCAGAATATTTGGATTTCCAGAGGTTTTGTAGCTACCAAACCAAACTGAAAAGTTTAATATGTGTTTATGTTACATCTCCTTAAAATGCCTCACGTTTTTTAAACTACCAGAACTACAATAACACGCCTATTATTGTATATAAACTAATACTGAAAACTATAAAAATCTCTTTAGAGACGATGTCTGAAAAGTATCTTTTGGAAATAAATAAGAACCGTACACTGTGTAACTGTTGAGTTCAGCATACAACATCAGAAACGTAAATTGGTTACCTTGTTTGCTACAAACACGTCTTTGTATGTACGAATTGTCGCGTAACTACAACCACTGTTTTAGAGAAGTGCTGCTACGTGTTCTCGGCGGTTGTTGCTAACAATAATGCCTTGTATGAAAATTGGTCTTCAAAAATTATTTATCATACAGGAATTTGTAAATACTTAAAATAATAATTAGCAATTTGCTTTTAAACTAACACAGTTATATTTAACAATTGAATCGTAAACAAGATTGAGTTTGCTGAAGTTTCTGTAAAGAAACCAGCAACTCAATGGTTTATGGTTTATGTTTTGAGTTGCTGTTGTGTATTTAAAAACTAACGCTAATGTATGTTGATTGGGCAGTATGGTGGCCATATTTAAAACATTTAAAACTCGGCTCCTAACTAAAATAGATTATTTTCATGGTGGGGATGAAAGACAAAAGTCCGACAACATGTTTTAAGGTACAGATAGTCAATAAAAGAAAACAAGGATCAAAACCGAATAAAATTGTATTTAAAGACAACCACTGGGATACTGGGTTGAAATGCGATGGCAAATGATGAATTAAAGAGAGTACAATTACCGATAGGAACCAAAGTAATATAAGAATCCAGCAGTTAACCGCGGCCTCCGCACGCAATTTCGAAGGCTATGCAACAAGGGAGGGAATTCAACAAGTTTGAGCACCTCTGGTTCGATTTAAATTATATCTCCGAAGCAATTTTGAGTTTTGCCTCATTGCCAAGATTATCAAAAATATGCGAAAAATAAATTATTAAATGTAAAAGATTGGCGAAAATAATCTTTGCTTAAATCAAAATTAATGTTTTGTCTCCTAATATAAAATAAATGTTTAAATATACATTATATAACTCACACAGGACTGGTAATAAATGTTTTTTAGAACAGTGTATAATTAAAGAATTTCGAATTTTGGATAACTAAGAACTAACCTAAATGTTAATGGAAATAAATGTTTAGTGCGAAATTTAAAGAGAATTAAATTCTAGACAGCCAACATTGCAAAATAAATATTAGGCGTTACATAAAAAACCGTTTTAATGGTTTACGTCACAAAATAAATATTATATATATAGACATCTATCATTTTACTTTGACTTTCTCACCTCTATAACCAAAATGTATAGAGGTGAGAAATGTCCACCAATTGCCCAAATTTAGAAACTAAAAGAGGTGCCTCTTTCTAGTACTATTTGAAAGCCACTTCTACGACTTTAGTTACTTAAACTCTCTAGTTACAGACAGCGTGACAGGAAGTTTTAAGATGAAAGTTACATCAGTGGAACTCGCAGGTAATAGAGTTGTGAGAAATAACATTTCGTGAGGGAGTGCACAAACGATGTGTATCGGCAGAGTCAATGTCTCGTCACTTAGCTTTACAGGTACTTTTTCTGGTGATGCGGTAGACATGTTTTCAAACTGCAAGACTTTTAGAGGCACATGAGATTTATTACATAATTTAATTGAAAATCTGAAAGTGATAGAAAATGTTTGTAAACATATATTAAAAATGTCCAAGCACAACTTAAAATGTTGTAGTTATAATCCTATTGAGTGCCACATTTTTGGAAACAATAATGAAATCGAAGAGTTTATACAAATAAAATAACAATATCCTTTTTTATTTTGATGTACTACTTTAAACCAAAGTTAAAACTCAACCCATTCAAAATAATCCATGAATCTCATTTAAACAATCCGAAAAGTTATATACTGCCATTAAATGCTAAATGTTGAAATCAATTTCGATATAACAATACAGGCTTAACTCTTAAATCGCAGAAAGGAGGTTTTGTGCCAAAAGATAATCTTAAACTTACTAATAAAGCTTAAAAAAAGTGTTATGTAAAATATTTTAAGGTGGATTTTAAAACACTAGTAACGCCCAAAAAGTTTTAATTTGTTAAAAAAGAAGACAACGTAAACCTGGAAACATCTTTCTCGAGTTTATTTTTTTCTATCTAAAAAAACAAAACCCCCTCACATTACATTTACATTGAACATTTGTAGTTAAAAAATGTACAGGGAAATGAAGATCCGCTTTAAAAATTGATAAATCTGCTTTTTGTTACAGATTCCTAATAAAATCTTCTCCCGGTTTCTATATATTTTCTGTATACAAAATAAAATATATTCATACAACGTTTGTTTTAAATGAGAAGCTATTTAGTTTACTTCGGGATTTGCTACATCCATCTGATGAGAACCAGTGACGACATATCCGTAGGTTAATTAACACTGATCGTGGTAGCCGGTGCAATTAGGGTGTTTCAATGAGATTCTCCACTTATCTGTCTGTGTTATTGGTGACTAATTAACTATTTCAGCTAACGTAGATAACTGTTAAAAACAAAACATTGTTACTAATTATAGTTGTCTGGTTTAAATATACACTGAATAACAAAAGTGGTAATTCAACCATATTAGTGATTATTTTATATTATATTGATGATACGCCAATAAATTAGAGTGACAGTGTTCGGATCGATTGATTGTGGGTTACCGATTGATTGAACCATTACAATGGATTGAAACAATAGAATAGTTTTACATTTGTAATGTCAGTGTAAATTAATACAAACGAGGTGTAAGTCTATAGTGTTACAGGGTGAAGGACTTATCGGGGATAGCATTGTGAGTGAGTCATTACCAGATTGTTCCTAGCGCCAGGGGCGTAGTTAAGGGTGGCAAGGGAGGGAATTCAATAAGCTGGGAGAGAAACTCCATAAATAGTATAGAATAATGTAATACCCTACCGTGTTTGAATGTAGGTGGTGTAGCTTTGTTAGTAGCTAGTTTGATGTCCATAACCTCCTCAATAAGATTTACAGTCATGTAATATCGACTACTCTTCGTTTAGAACAACAGCTACCCTTCCCACTAAAATATTGTTAAAGTAAAATCGCATAGAAGTGAACACTACTGTAAGAATACAAACAGCTACAAAAGTAACCATTCCGAAGCTGTGTAAATCAAAGGGACGCTTTGAAAAATTTAACTTACAGTAACATCCCACTCATTTATTTATATACATAAAAAGATAGAAGTTGGTTTAGTATAGAATCACAACAGTTTCTGTTTTACGTTTGACTATCGAAATTCTTTCTTGACGGGTTAAAATCACTAATTGATTTTTTTAAGTTTTAAGCTTGTAATAAAATTACGAGCTATTTAAATATTTTGGTATACCTGGAATGCAATGGTTTCCCCACTCCTCTTAGAATAAACCCTGGATCCACCACTGTTTAGTGACATACCATGATGTCTACGCCTCCCCCACACAGCCTGCAGTGCTGTGTGTTGTGGTCCGTTTGTACTAAGCCAGCTGTGCTGCCTGGACAAACAGAATCGTCAACATTTTAATTAACCCTGTCGTGCACATTTCTCATATCGTCGTTTGCCTAGTGACAAGCCATGATGTCAATGTATATTCCCACACAGCTTGCAGTGTTCGTGTTGTGTTCCGATTGTACTAAGCCAGCTGTGCTGCCTGGGACAAACAGAATCGTCAACATTTTAATTAACCCTGTCATGTACATTTCTCATATCGTCGTTGCCTAGTGACAAGCCATGATGTCAATGTATATTCCCACACAGCTTGCAGTGTTTGTGTTGTGTTCCGATTGTACTAAGCCAGCTGTGCTGCCTGGACAAACAGAATCGTCAACATTTTAATTAACCCTGTCATGTACATTTCTCATATCGTCGTTGCCTAGTGACAAGCCATGATGTCAATGTATATTCCCACACAGCTTCCAGTGTTTGTGTTGTGTTCCGTTTATGTTAATACTACGTCATACACTGCTAAGAACAGATACTCCCACATGCGAGTTAAGCTCTGACATACCACTGATTAATCGCTTTATTTGTCCCTTTTAATTTTGAAACTTTTGAAATGAAATAAATTACCTTTGAAATCTCATAATAAAGACGCGTAATAATTCGATTTTAATAATTGTTACTATTCTTGCAATATGCTTCACTCACTTTTGAATAAATTATTTTTGTAACTAAGCTTTATCCTTTGATTTTACGTAACCTCGCATTTTTTTCTAATTGTATATGGTGGATAAGGCAGATTGTGTACTCAGTGCAGATTTCTTAACCCATTATGAATAGCAAATGAAAATGAGTTTAACGGAGGATGGGTTTGTGGGAGAAGAAAATCATTTTTAAATACTTTTTGTGTTTAGTGCATAAGGTATACACAATATTGCGTAAGGCCATACACAAATTACTTTGGCCAAAATCACCTTACGTTAAATGGATCTGTTTTGTGATTCTACAATGTTTATTTAAAATAAGCTTTTTAGGGTCAGAGGGGCTGTTTTGTCACTTGGTTTTATATTTCCTTTTTCATATAAACTAAACATATTTTTTAAAGTTTTGGCCAAATCCTTTTAGTTGGAAAGGTATATGAAAGGTATATAACCACTCCCAGTAAACGTCATCCTAATCGAAAAAAGTAAAGCAACGCATATTTCGACTTAAACCTACTCAACAAGTTGAGGCCGGCTTCAGATTTCTGTTTGTCACTTAATTTGGCGTAATTTAGTCACTAACCATTTAAGAATTATTTAAATCCTTATCAAAATATTTTGATTTAAATATGTTTCTTTACATGATAAACATTACATAAAATAGGATCTAGTACAAATATATCGGTAATAAGTTATTTTTAACAAGTTAATTTTTATTGTTGATATCTTTCACATCTTACTCTATTGTTATATTTAAATATGTATTTATATTTAAGCAATACTTTACAATTTATGTTATTATATGTCTCCTTAATTTTCAATGAGAAATTCTCTAAATAAGTATTCGTACTATAATTATTTTACCTTATAACTAAAGGTAGTCCTTAAATAAGTAAATTAATTAAATTCCTCATTTAAAATAATATGCATGGTAATGGTCCTCTAGGTTATAAAAACTTACCCATATATTTCTATAAATATAACAAAGATATAGATAGTATATAATTAATAAACTGTATAAATTTACAGTAGTCGCTGATCAAGCCTCTACAAAATAGTTATAACTATAAACTATGTAATAACATTTAAATAGACCATAAAGTAATAAACATAAATACATAATACTTAAGAGCTAAATGGCAAAAATATGTCCTAAAATATAATAAAGTATTTCATGTAAAAAATGCTCACTCAACAGTATCAATCGTAAAATTACATTAAAAATACGTCAACCTATATCAAACAATAATAAAAATATTGTACCAAAATTGACAATCAGCTGTGGTCAACTGCATATAAATATTGCACGCCATCTGAATGTAATTTTAAAACCCAAAATATAACCTTTAAAATTACAAATATGTCAAAGCGTATAATACCAGTTTGCATATAAGCACAAACATTCACAAACGTTAATGTTCTGTTTAATTGCATGTTTTTGCTTACTTGAGGCTATTTCATGATGACATTGCTTAATGTTATGTACTGATACATAATGAAAATAAACATTTCTCAAAACAATCATCTCGCATGGTAGTCAAAGAAGTCTGAATGTTTGCTCTTACACTCTTGTCATAATATGTTAATGGACGTTACTTTTAATCTATTGTAAATTCATATCTGGTTACTACTTTCCAGCATTGAGGATATGTCATCCTACACGCGTTATATAAGAGATAGTAGTTTTGCACTAAGATTTTTTGCGAGGTTGTATTTGTCGATTGTAGGACTGTAGGTCCACGCCTAGTTTTGACGAGGGTGGCTGACGTCACTTTTCTGCAGGGTAGGACAGTTAGTCCACGCCGACACCTGTGGACTAACTGTCCTACTTTTCAAAACTGACCTGGCCGTGCATTAGTTTTTCTACCTGCACTTATTTTTCATTCTGGTCAGTGATGCTTCCACTACATTCGCACAGCGTACTGGTAAAGCAGCAAATATTAATAACAGTTTACTCAAGCTATCACATATTAAGTGGATTACTAATAGGGATTATATCTTAACGAATTCCATATAGCATTATATTACTATCTGATTAATTTGGCATTGTCCTAATGAATCATAAACATCTACAGTAAGTTTGTATTAGTTATTCCTTATATCGGACCATCGTTTGTATAATACTGTATATACGGTACCAGTAGACACTATAATGGTTACATTCTTAAGTTAGAAATGGCGTAACTAACCTGACTTTATTTTATGTATATAATTCCGTTTCATTCTTTTTGCAGCTGTCTTATGTAGTGTACTGAAAATTATTTAGCAGATATAGAGTTTAGATCTCGAAACATCCATTCAAGTGCTGCAGTGTGAGTACGACGATCCCTTATCAACGCCTCGTCAAAAGAAACCCGTGAGTCGGACAGTGGGTCCCAGGCTGGGACCGTGGACCTACTGTCCACCCTTTAAGAAGTAGGTAAGAAATGCTTCCGGCAGTTTTATGACGTGGACCTACAGTCCGTTTACCGTATTTGTCACATTTCATGATACAAACATGTGGATTTCGCAATATAATTAGAACCGTTACTAAACAGCTTCACTTCCGCGAAAAAGAAAAGGTCAACGACTTACAATTTAAAAAGAGACATGAATGGCATTAAGATTTGAATTTACTATTTAACGTTAATGACTGGTTACATTCTATTGTGCCATAGAGTACAAATATTTAGCTACAATTGACCCATGAGTAGGTCCCTTTGTTGGAATCAGACCAACTCACCTACCCTTCCCTAACATCGTCCAACTCCTCCTCGCTGCTGGCCCGAACTGATGAACTGCCTCAGTGTATGATAGACTGGTATGACAGAAGTATCAGATAATCTTAAAAAATTTGCCAGACTCCTTAAGCCGCAACTGCAATTGTCATCAATTTTCAAGTTAAGTTGCCGTTTGATTTTATTAAATAATTTTGTATTAATATTTTGAAAATTGTAAGGTAAAAGTAAATTTACCTGGTAAATTGAGGGTCTCGACAAATTTAGGTGTCAATGTAAGAAGTTTCCTGTTTAGTGTTGGAGAATGTGGCAACTTTAAATGTTTTGGTTGCAGAAGACATTCGGAGTAATTTTTTGATTTTTTACTGTTCAAAACGTTAGATTGTTGAGAACGTATTTGTATTTGTAACAGTTGTATTATTAAATATTTGTTGAAATTTTCACAACTATTTAATTTTAATTTTCGACCAATTTTAATTTTAGTATTCATTCCTTTCAAAGTACTGAAAATTTCTGATCAAGATTAAGTAATATTTGTTTAAGAGTTTTACTACAAAAAGCGTTATTTTAAAAAATTCCCAGACTCTTCAGTCAGTTCTTTTGTATGTGAATAAATTTTATTTTCAAAACACGTAATCTAAACACTTTTTTAATTTTCAATTCAATTTCACTTTTGAAATTACACTTGAAGTCAAACTATTGTTTATTTTTAATTAATTAATATTACGCTACACACTCATACGAGTACATAACTCTCTGTTCAAGAAACCATTTTTAACAGTATTAAATAAATGTTTATTTGTAGTCCTCTTTTAGTTTACAAATTGATATAGCTATTCCTATAAATAAGCCTATACTCTTATAAAGATATTAAATCATCACCGCTTTTGCTACTGCCATGTAGACTTGGAGATAAAATAATACATGTAATAAATTTTGCTGAATTTCATACTGTTCATCAAGTTATTTCAGTGAAACACTAACGAGCTTTTATAATTAGTATTAACAGCGACGGCCTATGACGTAACATGCAACTGATTATCCTTGTTAATAACTAAGCTGTTACATAATTAACACTGTGACACGCATTGTGTGTTTGAAATTAATATTATGTATGGAATTATTAACAAAGCATATCCATAATAAATGTCTGGTTAGATACAAATAATTATGCCCTTTTTAAAAATAAATATTAAATTGTGGTTAATAAATCGCTCTGCACAGGTAAAAAATTGTTTTTGATACCTATATTTTCACAAAATAAATATAATTGTCTACTTTAAGTGGTACTAGAGCTCTTTAAGATTAATAGCCAAAGTTCAATTTAAAACTTCCAACAATTTCCTGAAATTATTTCAAAGAGTAAAAGATGTCACGGTTATAAAGTGAAAATTGATTAAACCACACTATATGTTTATGTAATAATGTGTTTGCAGAGATAGGTTACCGATTAAAGATAATACAGAGAAAAGAATTAATTTAATTATTTATTATTAATGTATTAATTAATATTAATAAATAATATAATTAATATTAAATTATTTATTTATTATTAATTAAATAGAATTAACACAGTTTTTTTTTAATCTATACCTACTAAGTTAAAATGAAATGTCATCAATACAATAAAACAACAGCTGCAGATTAATATGGATTGTTGTCACCCATGATAAGGTTGTTCTACTAAGTAATATGTTTTAAAGATAAACTCTATTTATCTTCAATGTACCATGAGATTTTCTACATGATCATTCACTCCTACCAAAACATAATGCAAGTTGCATTGTTGGTACGTACAATACGACATTAAATCCTGATTTATCTCTGAGAACTATTCTCTTGGAAACTGTTCATTACAGAAATAATGTAATTTTTAATTTTTAACAAATACCTTTTATTGTTAATGAACGCACAACCTTTCATTGCCCTCTCGAATCCATTAGACTAGTAAAGAGCCGTACAGGTGTTGAACAGGCACTGAAAAAATTACTTTTGGCAGAGCCTACGGTCTTTCTAAGGAGTCGGACTTGGAATGGAAATTTAAGTCACATGAATTTTTTCTTGTGTATTATATATATATTAAAATATTAACAACTGTAATTTGCAATTTCAAAATGTAATAACCACTATTAGATTTGGAATATGCTTAATAACAGTGATTTATCTTAACTATTTTGTTCTGATACAGTTTGACGTAAGAATTAACTGTTCAAGAGTTCTTATAATTTTTTACTCATTATAGGTATATATAATAGATTTACTATGTCATATAAAATGTAAATTAAGGATTACCTTTCTACTTATTAATTATCAATTCAAATCTTTATTTCACAAAAACGTTACATGTTTGTAGCAGTGATATAGTAACAGGTGGTATTTTCCTACTATATTAAACTGTATTAATCATACAAGTAGTATTCGTCGATATAAAGATTAATAAATTTCAGTGCTAGGATAAAAAGCACATTATTATTAGTCATACTGAATAAATAAATATTGAACAGATAAAAGTAATTGGATATTAAATAATATCCAATTACTTATATGGAATTAAATATTAAATTCAGACAAACTTAATAAAGTTAACAATAACAATTAATTTAACAATAAACTAAACAAATTATACATATTTGCCTGTAACAGGTAAAATTAATGGAATATTACGGTATTATATAATAAATATAAAACTCAGATAAACGTTAATTTAATAAATTGTACATATTTGCTAAAATTTTCTTACACTACACAAACTTCAGGCATGGCATTTGATTTACCGGAAAGCCCCACCAGCATCATCGAAGAAATTCGGTCTATTGAGTAGAACATGCCATCCACAAGGAGCTCACGGAGCCTCTTTCTGAAGATTGTTATTGATAGTTCGTTTTTAAGGAATTTATTGAAAAGTTTTCTTCCCATATACCAGGTGTTTTTTCGTAAGAAGATGTATTATGAAGTGGAAGGATCATATTATTTCTATGTCTTGTAAGGTAGGATGATTAAGTGTGGAAGCTTTGGGGGAAACTGAGAGGGTTCTGTTTTACAAATGATAGTGTTTGATAGATATATATGCATGGGAGCGGAAGTATGTTTAATTTAGAAAAAAAAGGTTTGCATGATGATCTGTTTGTGGCATTAGCAATACACGAATTATTCTTTTTTGAATTTTAAAAACTGTTTGACTATGGTGTGAAGATCCCCAAAACATAATAGCACAGAGAAGATGGGAATATACATAGGCATGATAAACCATCAAAATTACGTCCAGGTCTACGATTTTTGAGAATGTGAGAATGGCATAGTGTGCTCTATTTAAGGTGTTTGAAAATCTTCTCACGTGAGCTCCCCAGGTGACACTGCCGTCGATCTGGAGGCCCAGAAACTTTCCTATCGGAGTAGTGTTGAGCAGTGACTGGAGGTAGGAATCATCCGCCCTAGCACCTCCTTGATAGTTGGAATGAAAGTTTATTGCGAATGTCTTTTCTGTATTTAGAAGCAGGCCATTGTTGCTGAACCAGTCTTTCATTTTTGTAATTTATGATGCAAGATGATTAAGTGGTCGCATCCTATCTAAATTCTTAATATCTAAATTTAAATTTGAAAGAGGTAATACATGTATCGAATGATGTTATTTTAATTAGAATCAGAATCCAGGAATAAATTTCCTCTCGTGAATAACATCTCAAACTGTTCACAAATTAAACTCCTTTAAAAGACAATACATTAGGTTGTATTTTCTGATGCAGTACTCCCCTTGAAACGTTTGGATCAATCAATTCCACAAAAGATTGATTTTGTCATGAACACCAACAACCATCCATCCTCCCACAACCTCACAAGGTTGTTTATAAAGTGCCAAGTGTCACTGGGAAGATGGATTGAATTTATATTCAAATCCAAACACAACACAGATTTTTTCTGAAATAGGATGTTTTTACTCCTCCAAAGTTCCTAAATTGTAAAAGGTTCAAAAATGAAAAGTACATTTATAATTAATTTAAGAAACTTTTACGAAGGGACAATAATTCAAAAGAAATTTTACAGATACCTATTATCGTAGCTGATAAATACGTTCCTCAGTGTTTAAAAACACGATTTTTAGGAATCGAATATATATCTTATCACGTTGCTTCATAATGGAACAAACCTGGCCTACAAATAAAGGGGATCTCGTAAAAAATTCATTCAATAAAAGTACTCAGAGTATATAAATTCTGAGTATGTCGTGATGAGAATATATAATGCTCTAATTTATAAATTGAGCTTATTGCTATAGTTTTATATGGTTATTATTTTTTAACTGTCCAAAAACACATATACACCCACAAAAATGTTTGCAACCTGACGGATAGAGATCAAGATCATTAACATACACTGTAGAATTAACTGTTCAGTTAGTGTTATAGAAGGCTCTATAAACAGACCATAGTGCCAATTATTTGAATGAAATATATTATGTTATATGAGTAGAACTGCGATGTTTATAAGTAAACTTCCGAATCATCTAACAGCAGGTAAGTTGTGCCCGAGGTGTTGTATGGGGGGAGAGTTTACTTAGTGTTGTGGTGGGAGGAGGAGGGTAAGAGATAGGAACAAAGTTCAGAGGTCAGAAGGAACATTTTATTTTAATTTTATTGCTTGTCTTTTGAAAAATTAGCATTTACTTTGTAAGAATGGTTTCGTATACCTCCATAAACATTGCTTATCTTAATATCTTGTTTTTAAATTCAGCTTTTTAAAATTAAGCTCTATAGAGAAGAGAATTACAATAAACAGAAAGCTAAATGACACTGGCTACATCAGGAGCTATATTTTAAGAGTTGATAAGAATCTGACCTTTTAAACGAAATGGTACGTTTAGTACGAGAACCATTTTATTGCTGGATTAAAAAACTGCATTTAGGAATTAAAATAGACAATGAAACATACGTTTTTGTGGATTGGATTTAATTTAAAATTAAAATTATAATATATAATTAAAAGTATATGCAGATATTCGTCAGGCAATTTACACATATAAAACTAGTAGTATATTTTATAACTTTGTGCATAACGGAATAATTTTTTTTATTAAGTACTACTTACTGTTCTCTCTTTGATATTCACAGCAATTTTTATAAAAATCGTTTTGTCATTCAAATGGTGTTATTTTCTACTTATACTACCAGATAAGGGTATTAAGACTTTAAAAAGAACGTACATTATTTTTGAGTTTAAAACCTAAGAATTACGCGTAACTATGGATATAAATTGGAAATGATAAATGCTATGATAAGAGTACTGTTAATAATATGAGACAGATGTGTAAAACCTTTCTAAGAGTTTGAACCCTTTATAAGTTTCGACATACTAGTTTTCTAAATCTTTAAAACACATATTTTAACTTTTGTACTTTCTAAAGCAAAATAAATTCTATTGTTGCAGTTCACAATCTTTTCCATGTGTTCCTATAGGACTGTATAGAAACTGCCTACTCTAGTTTATTACTTTCCCTTTATTTACTTTTACGTCAGTGAAATTTATAATATGAGCTTTAGGAATATGGTTAGACTGTAAGACAGTTACTCAGTGAATGGTGCGGTTATACAGCAATTTTTTTGTTAACACAAAGACTCTCCCTCCCATAGCAACAGCTCTCCCATAGCAACAGGCTGTTTACTTTGATCCGATAAAAAAACCTTCCCGCTCATAGGTTGATCAAAAGTTTTATTTGATTTCCAGTTTTGCTATACATTATAGAATTTGGCACACCTTATTTGCATTTACTTGCAGCTGTTATCAAAGCAACACGTACAGGGTTACTACAAATTTTGAAGCCCCTTTTGTTAATATTGTAATGTCTCACATTATAAAAACAAAACTCTGCACACTTTATGCCATGTTATAAAGTGTTTTTTTGCCTTAATTACTACTTCTTTCACAAGCCCTAAATGGCAGATTTTGGGGGCAACTCAACAAAAGTTTAATATTTAAAAACTTAATCCAAAGTAATAAGCCGTATCGATTGTCCCCTCATGTTGAATGTGCTTTGGAATTGTTGGTGTATGTCTATTTAACCGTCATGTAAGATTGAAGTTATTCGCCGGTATTTGATATGTGTTTTTTTAATTGAAAAAAACTAATGTAGACAAGGAAAAGCAGATACTATATGAAGCGAGACAGGACGTATGATAGTTTTGCTTTTTTTCCGTCTTCTAACTTTTTTTATTATATTATTAAGTTTAATATATATTTTTATTTTCTTGTTAAGTTGTGTTTTAGGTGTTTTTTAAATCATTCAAACTTTGATATTATTATGTTTTTATATATTAGTAAGTCAAAAGTAAGTATTATTATTTTCTTTAGGGTGATTTAATTATTTTCAGCAAAACTTTTACGGTATACCATATATTATAACCTTTTATTTATAGTACAGTTGAATGTTTAATTATTAAATTGCATGTTTCCCGTCAACGACGCTCAGAACTGTCACCCCGAGAGATTGAAGCATTGGGTGGTACTTGGGAGATTGGAGTACATATTCTTTGTAGCTTAGTACATGAGGTGTAATCGACAGTATCACACGGTGCCAGAGAGTAATAAAGGTATATAGACAACTGGCACTCCTAGATAAATATAATAAAGCACGAAGTTACAATTAATTACAATTAAGGGTCACTTTTATCATTATATATATATATAATATATATATATATATATATAATATATATATACACATTAAATTGTATAAATAACAATAGCCTTATTTAATTTCAATAAGCATTGAATCGCAAAAAAGTACTTGCTCCGCCAATAAATACATGAAAAAATTAAATTCGGCTATTGCCATTTATACAGAGATTTAATGTAAAATGTAAACAAAAAGTCATTTGACAGGTATTTGGTCTTCCGATTCATATGTTAGTTTGGTTATTTAAACGCATATGTGACAGATATGGCCAAATACAAAATAATTGAATCGTAAAAAGTGAGGGCTCTGTGGTGTAATGGTAGCACATTCAACCCGGCAAGTGAGGAGATCCGGGTTCGAGTCCCCGGCGGAGCAAGTACTTTTTGTGATTCAATGTTTATTGAAAAAATTAAATTCGGCTATTGCCATTTATACAGATTTAATTAATGTAAACAAAAAGTCATTTGACAGGTATTTGGTCTTTCCGAATCATATGTTAGTTTGGTTATTTAAACGCAATATGTGACAGATATGGCCAAATACAAAATAATTGAATCGTAAAAAGTGAGGGCTTCTGTGGTGTAATGGTAGCACATTCACATCCGGCAAGTGAGAGAATCCGGGTTCGAGTCCCCGGCGAAAGCAAGTACTTTTTGTGATTCAATGTTTTATTGAAAAAATTATATATATAATATAAAATGTGTATAATATATATATATATATATGATAGTATATATATATATATATCATATATATACTATATATATATATATATATACTCACTTCGGGTGTATAAACGCAGAATTGCTCTATTTACAACAATTATTAGACTTCTTGATATAAAGTTCTTTTCAATATATTCGGCTTTGCCGTTTTCAAAAAGGTAATAGTAAAAATAATAACACAGCAAACAAAATTTATAAAAGTAAATAAATAAAAATGTACACTATATATATATATATATATATATATATATATATATTGGTATTGGTATTGTATTACATTGTGCTTCTGAATACACTTTAAACTGTTTTTTACTTAACTCGGGGATATTAATGAAGTATTTATAAAGATGTTATGTTCACATCGGTGTGAATAGTGAATAATTTTAGGCTATGGAAACAATTTTACTGTTCCGGTGGGTTTCCACCTGAAAATATATATCGTGTTTTACTATAAAGGAAAATAAACAATTTTCAACCTTGTGTCTAGGTACAAAATCACAGTACAATTATATGTTAAAGTACTTCTAGAGTAGTAAATTACAACATATAATTCTGTAAGATACGGAACATTTATTCGCACAACAAATTTCAACAGAAATAAGTCACGAACGTGCAGTAGAAACTTTTATAAATAACGGTTATTTGTTATTCGACAGTTTCAAAGAAGTATCTGTGATTGTACAAAGAAAGTGACCAATTTAGGTTTTGTGATGTTATGGACAAAGCTATATATTAACCGTTACAACGTTGCACTGTTGGAGGATTGTTTATAAGAAATCGTATTGCACGGTTTTGCAGAGAGAATTATTTAGAGTTTTTAGAAATTGTTGGCTGTACGACAATTCATACATTTAAATGCATGTTTGTGGACGCCAAACAAGGTGCGTTAACAAATTATCTGTTTGTAACGTTATGTACCGAGCTGCATATCAACAGTTACACTTTGAACTGTTGCTAGAATTGTTCAAACCGCACAGCTGTACAAAAATGTATGGGACAGTTTATAAAGAGATTTATTATTTAAAAAAGAATACGTACACGTATTATAAAATGTGTTTATATTTTTTAGATTTAACTAATGAATAATGAGGGTTGTATAGTAAATTTTGTAAATTTAATACCGTACAAATGTATAAAAATATACTTAATATAAATACATTAAGATAGTCCAGTAACATTGTTGGCCTACTCTTTTATAATTTAATATAAAATACTATCAGGTACCCACGACTTTGCACGCAATTCCATTTTGAAAACAGGGACAACATGTGTATAATCTTATTAATAGCATTCAAAAGCAATTCTGAGATAAGTGATAATCACTGAAAGATATTACACTCTCTTGATGTATTTTAAATTAAAGTTTTTAGGATGAGGCCCTGAAGTCGGTGAGTGAAACAGTTTTTTATAAGTACCCACTCTGACATTTTTTATTATACTAATTATAGTAACATTTTAACTTTTTATATTTTCTATGTTTTTTTTTGTACAGACGTTTTAATTCTGTTTCAAATAAGTGTTTACGACAAATTATCTCAATATGTTTATTTACGACTACCACTCCGCCACCCCCCAAGTACAGGCAATACTTAAGTCGACTAAGCTTTGTAAAATGTTTATAAATATAAATAAATTCTTTAAATAAATATTATAAAATTTCAAATAATCATTACCAAAATGAGAGGGGATTAGTCAGACGATGAGAAAATGTTGCTTACCATCTAAATAATTTTTTTATCGACATGAATTCAGTTGTTTTCAATGATGTTTGGGCACGATGACTAAATTTTGAATGATAGTGTGAGTTGAAAAGTCTTTGTCGACGGAAAATTTACTTTTCGTAGAAAGACGTCTACGCTGATCACTGAGATTTAGGGTATTTTTATAAGTTAACATCCGTCGAAAAAGAATTTCTGGCCCTTGAAATGACGTTTGAGGCTGATGACTGAGATTTAGAATGTTTAGTTTTAGGTTAAAAAGCTTCGTTTAGTTTAGGTCAACGTAGAATTTTAGGAGCCATGAAGTGGCGTCCTGGGCGATCTATTTTGTGTGGGTTAATTAGGAAGCCCCTGTTCCCGAATGCATGTGATGGACACAGGTTTTCAGGTAAAAAATGGTCTATTTTAATTTTTAGAATATGTTTCTAAGATATTTAAATTGCTCAAGATAAATGCCACATATGAAGCTATAAATCCTCATAATTAATAATTATACGACAGATATTTTTATTATTTAATGATTAGTTTTGGGAATACAGTACAGTACAATAATATAAGATAGTTGTAATATATCCGTGTTTTTATACTGCTAAGATTGACAGATGCGAGGCGTGAATTGGATCTAGTAGCAAGTACGTGATGCGTGACACATATAAACATGATTATAATGAATTTCATACAGACCATGTCGGTGCATTCCAGCGCGAGATATTTCATTGAAAAGGCTGGAAGCTATTGCTAATGTTATTTCACTTTGATGTATCCACTTTACACACAGATTTATATTATTGGATTAATTTAGTCTATAGACGATGATTGATCATTAATAATTAATTATGTAAATTACGTTTTTCATCATCACCGGCTTCGAATACCGGTTCGAAAACAAGATTTATACGTATATAATGATACCATATTGTGTGTAGCTTATTCAATACAAGAATTCTTGCACAGTGTAATACAATAGGTTTTGTTACTTATTACTAACAATATAATACTTCAATTAAATATGTTTCATAATTGGGTTGAACGTTTACAGTGAAGTGCTATGTCTCGTGGAGGACAACAATTTTTTCTCACGTTGTCCGTCTGTCCACACACCCCAAGACCATATCTCGAGACGGGACTGACGTACAGACTTGAAATTTCCGTATGAAACTTCTATTTCTATATAAGCAAAATGGAGTTCGAATGAAAGGCTCGCATGTTAATTCAAGGAAATTTGTCTGAGCTTAAGAAAACATCTCTGCATTTGGTATCATGAGTAAACCATGACCAAAAAGCAAAATTGCAGAGTTACCCTATGTTGTAAACATAAATGAGAAACGGTCCATGTTATATTTAAAGACATGTGAAACATAGCCTAACGTAACGAGAATGAAATGGAGCTATGGC